>NC_091988.1:32884997-32937390 GCF_044704955.1 Pristiophorus japonicus
CCCTATCCCCTCCACCTTCTCTCCCCCTTCCACCATCTTCCTCACCCCCTACCTCCTTCCCTCCCCTTCCTCCCTTCCCACCCCATCCTCCTTCCCTCCCCCCTCCCTCCCCTTCCTCTTCCCCCCTCCCCTTCCTCCTTCCCCTTCCTCCCTCCCTCCCCTCCCCTTCCCTCCCCTCACCCTTCCTCCTTCTCCCCCTTCCTCCTTCTCTCCCCTTCCTCCTTCCCTTCCTCCCTCCCTCCCCTCCCCTTCCTCCTTCTCTCCCCTTCCTCCTTCTCTCCCCTTCCTCCTTCTCTCCCCTTCCTCCTTCTCTCCCCTTCCTCCTTCTCTCCCCTTCCTCCTTCTCTCCCCTTCCTCCTTCTCTCCCTTCCTCCTTCTCTCCCCTTCCTCCTTCCCTCCCCTTCCTCCTTCCCTCCTCTCCCCTTCCCTTCCTCCTTCCCTTCCTCCTTCCCTCCCCTCCCCTTCCTCCTTCCCTCCCCTCCCCTTCCTCCTTCCCTCCCCTCCCCTTCCCCTTCCCTCCACTCCCTCCTTCCCTCCCCTCCCCTCCCCTTCCTTCCCTCTCCTTCCCTCCCCTCTTCCTCCCCTTCCTCCCTCCTTTCCTCCCCCTCCTCCTTTCCTCCCCTCCCCTCCCTGTCAGAGACAGAGAGAGACACACCCTGGGGGTGGGGAGGACCCGTCCCAGCACGCTGTTGGAGGGCCTCCCGATGCTGCAGTACGTGAGTAGAAATAATTTTTTATAAGGAGGGAGGGTGAGGAAGGAGGCAACACCCCCTGCCCCCATCTCTCGTTCCCTATGCCTGATTTCTAAGTGTAGGTAAGGTTTTTCTGAGCATACAAAAATCTACACTTACTCCATTCTAAGTTAGTTTGGAGTAAGTTTTCGCTGCCTAAACTTGCAAAACAGGCATAAGTGGTTGGATACACCCCCTTTTGAAAAAAAAAAAATCTGTTCTAAAATGAAACTATTCTAACTGACTAGAACTGGAGCAAACTAAATGCCGAGAATTGCATTTTCTAAGATGCTCCATTCTAAACTGGTTGCTCCAAAAAAATAGGAGCAACTCAGGCCGAAACTTGAGCCCAATATGTGCATCAGTACATTATTTGTGTAAACCAGTTAAGGTTCAAAGAAGTTGAGCCAGGAAAAGCCTATGGATTCCTGCTTCTGGTTCACCCACTTGTCAGCCAAGAGATCCAAGGGAAAGTGGCAAGTTGAATCCAAAATTGGCTCAGTGACGGGAAGCAAAGGGAAATGGTTGGGGACAGAATTAAGAAGTTTGCAGATGATACAAAAATTGTCCTTGTGGTTGATAATGATGAAGAAAGCTGTGGATTGCAGGAAGATATCAAAAAATTGGTTAGGTGGACAGAGAAGCAGCAAGTAGAATTCAATGCGGAGAAATGTGAAGTAAGGCATTCGGGGCAGGCTAACGGGGCAAGGGAATGCTTAATAAATGGTAGGATACTGAGAAGTGTAGAGGAACAGAGGGACCTGGAGTGCATGTCCACAGATCCCTGAAGGGAGCAGGGCAGGTAAACAAGGTGGTTAAGAAGGCATACGGGATACTTTCCTTTTATTAGCTGAGGCATAGAATATAAGAACAGGGAGGTTAACTGTATAAAACACAAGTTCTTTTTCTTAGGTGGTCCCTCGTATCGAGGATGACTCGCTTCCACACCAAAAAGGGATGAGTTCACGGGTGTTTAAATGAAGGACCTGACATTCCAGGTCCCGAACTACATATTGAAGGGGTGGAAGATGCTTGTGCGTGGATTTTTTTAACGTGTGGTGGCTGTTGCACATCAGCCACCACACGGGCTTGACAGAGCTAGGTCTTGTTCCAGTGGCAAGGATTAACCAAGATGACTGGAGACCAGCTCTGCTGCTGCATGGACCTAGTGTGCACAAAACACTAGTTAGGCCACAGCTAGAGTACTGCATACAGTTCTGGTCACTGCATTACAGGAAAGATGTGATTGCACTAGAGAGGGTACAGAGGAGATTTACAAGGACATTGCCAGGATTGGAGAATTGTAACTATGAAGAAAGATTGGATAGGCTGGGTTTGTTTTCTTTGGAACAAGAGAGGCTGAGGGAAGATTTAATTGAGGTGTATAAAATAATGATTGGTTAGTGTCAGAGCTATTGACAATAAATTTGGTGAGTATGTAATTTAATCGTAGTGTAAAACTTGCTGCAGTAAGTGAAACAGCATGAGTTAAGAAAGAAATGATTCTTCATATCGACCAATTAATTGTTCAGACTGATTCGTTTGTACAAGTATCTTTACTGCTATTGAATTTGGAAAAGCCTGCAGTTTTAGGCAGCTGCCTAACCACTCTTGTAATCTCCTATTCTAGAATTACTAACAACTAGAATTTAAAGCAAATAAATGCTAGGATTTTAGTCATTGTAACCTTGGATGATGGGATTTTGTGATAGTCTTAGAAATGGTGATTTAGAGTAAAATTGAGTTTTGATCGAAAGTAATGTTTTAAAGTTGTTGTGAATCTGCTTTTGGTTTCATTGTAAGTTGCTGAAGTTAATATTTAAATTAATACTTCAAAATAAGTGATTTAAATATATAGTCCTCAATGTAAGTTTTTGTTAGATTTCATGGTTATGTTTCATTGCGACAGTGGTTTAAATGTTTTAGACCTAACCTTTTTATTTACTTCCCACACAATCACGATAATCAAAGTTATAACAATAGACCAGAAGAAAATGTTGCCAGTGCTGCAGAAAGCAAAGGATAGTACAGGTACCTGTATATAGGAGATGACCTTTGTTTTGGAGAGAAAAAAAAATCTAGAGTCGCATTTACTTGAATTAAACAAAGATTGTACCTACCTAAAAGATTTAAATTTTAAAAAGCATTGTAATTTTGTGTTCTAGCAAGTTTAGGATTGTTAATGCTGGAGAACTAGACTAGACTAGAGGGTTTAAATGAGCTTGGCAGGGAGATGGGAACCTGAAAATAGATTCAGTAAGGAGGGGAGTAAAGCTGGAATTAGAAAGCAAAAATAAAGAAAGTGAGTTTGAAGGAGAGAGGAAATAAGTAGGAAAAAAGGGAAAAAAAACAAATTTGGAAGCACTTTGTCTAAATGCACGTAGCATTCGTAACAAAATAGATGAGTTGACGGCACAAAATAGATGCGTTGACGGCACAAATAGATACAAGTGGGTATGATCTGATAGCCATTACAGAGACGTAGCTGCAAGGTGACCAGGACTGGGAATTAAATATTCAGGGATATTTGACAATCCGGAAGGACAGACAGAAAGGAAAAGGAGGTACGGTAGCTCTATTGATAAAGTATGGAATCACGGCAATAGTGAAAAACGATACTGGCTCAAATGATCAGGATGTTGAAACAGTTTGGGTGAAGATAAGGAATAATAAGGGGAAAACGTCATTGGTGGGCGTAGTCTATAGGCCCCCTAACAGTAGCAACTCTGTTGGTGTATAAACCAGGAAATAGTGGGGGCTTGTAAAAAGGGAACAGCAATAATCATGGGTGATTTTAACCTCCATATTGATTGGACAAATCAAATTGGTCAGGGTAGTCTTGAGGAAGAGTTCATAGAGTGCATAAGGGACGGATTCCTTGAGCAGTATGTTACAGAACCAACCAGGGGCAGGCTATCTTAGATCTGGTCCCGTGAAATGAGACAGGATTAATAAACAATCTCCTAGTAAAGGATCCCCTTGGAATAAGTGATCACATGGTTGAATTTCAAATTCAGATGGAGGGTGAGAAAGTTGGATCTCAAACCAGCATACTAAGCTTAAATAAAGGAGACTATGAAGGTATGAGGGCAGAGTTGGGTAAAGTGGACTGAGAAAATAGATTTAAGTGTAGGACGGTTGATGAACAGTGGTGTACATTTAAGGAGATATTTCACAACACTAAAGAAAAATATATTCCAGTGAGGAGAAAAGAGTGTAAGAGAAAAGAGAGCCATCCGTGGCTAACTAAAGAAATAAAGAACGGTATCCAATTAAAAACAAGGGCATACAATGTGGCCAAAACTAGTGGGAGGACTAGAACATTGGGAAGCTTTTAAAAGTCAGCAAAGAATGACTAAAACAATGATTAAGAAAGGGAAGATAGACTATAAAAATAAACTAGCATGAAATATAAAAACAGATTGCAAGAGTTTCTATGGCTTTATAAAGAGGAAAAAAGTGGCTAAAGTAAATGTTGGTCCCTTAGAGGATGAGATTGGGGAATTATTATAGTGGAACATGGAGATGGCAGAAACTCTGTACAAATATTTTATTTTAGTCTTTACGGTAGAGGACACTAACAATATCCCAACAGTGGATAGTCAAGGGGCTATAGCGGCGGGGGGGGACCTTAACACAATCACAATCACTAAGGAGGTGGTACTCAGTAAGATAATGGGACTAAAGGTGGATAAATCCCCTGGACCTGATGGCTTGCATCCTAGGGTCTTAAGAGACGTAGCGGCAGGGATTGTGGATGCATTGGTTGTAATTTACCAAAATTCCCTGGATTCTGGGGAGGTCCCAGCAGATTGGAAAACTGCAAATGTAACGCCCCTATTTAAAAAAGGAAGCAGACAAAAAGCAGGAAACTATAGACCAGTTAGCCTCACATCTGTGGTTGGGAAAATGTTGGAGTCCATTATTAAAGAAGCAGTAGCAGGACATTTGGAAAAACATAATTCGGTCAGGCAGATTCAGCATGGATTTATGAAGGGGAAGTCATGTTTGACAAATTTGCTGGAATTCTTTGAGGATGTAACGAACAGGGTGGATGAAGGGGAACCAGTGGATGTGGTGTATTTGGATTTCCAGAAGGCATTTGACAAGGTGACACAAGAGGTTGCTGCACAAGATAATAGTTCACGGGGTTGAGGTAATATGTTAGCATGGATAGAGGATTGGCAAATTAACAGAAAACAGCATTGGGATAAATGGTTCATTCTCTTGTTGGCAATCAGTAAATAGTGGGGTGCCGCAGGGATCAGTGCTGGGAACCCAACTAATTACAATCTTCGACAGAGATGGGAGGACACAAAAAGTCTGCAAAAGGACATAGACAGGCTAAGTGAGTGGCCAAAAATTTGGCAGATGGAGTATAATGTTGGAAAGTGTGAGGTCATGCACTTTGGCAGAAAAAAATCAAAGAGCAAGTTATTATTTAAATGGAGAAAAATTGCAAAGTGTTGCAGTACAGTGGAACCTGGGGTACTTGTGCATGAAACACAAAAGGTTAGTATGCAGGTACAGCAAGTGATCAGGAAGGCCAATGGAATCTTGGCCTTTATTGCAAAAGGGATGGAGTATAAAAGCAGGGAAGTCTTGCTACAGTTACATAGGGTATTGGTGAGGCCGCACCTGAAATACTGTGTACAGTTTTGGTTTCCGTATTTACGAAAGGATATACTTACTTTGGAGGCAGTTCAGAGAAGGTTCACTAGGTTGATTCCGGAGATGAGGGGGTTGACTTATGAGGAAAGGTTGAGGAGGTTGGGCCTCTACTCATCGGAATTCAGAAGAATGAGAGGTGATCTTATCGAAACATGTAAGATCATGAGCGGACTTGACAAGGTGGATGCAGAGAGGATGTTTCTACTGATGGGGGAGACTAGAACTAGAGGGCATAATCTTAGAATAAGGGGCCGCCCATTTAAAACTGAGATGAGGAGGAATTTCTTCTCCTGAGGGTTATAAATCTGTGGAATTCGTTGCCTCAGAGAGCTGTGGAAGCTGGGACATTGAATAAATTTAAGACGCAGATAGACAGTTTTTTAACTGATAGGGGAATAAGGGGTCATGGGGAGCGGGCAGGGAAGTGGACCTGAGTCCATGATCGGATCAGCCATGATTGTATTAAATGGCGGAGCAGGCTCGAGGGGCAGTATGGCCTACTCCTGCTCCGATTTCTTATTTTCTTATGACTCTTTATTTTCAACTTGTACATCCATTGTCAGCATGAAGCAGGCCGAGTAAGGGTTTGCCTGAGCTGTATGCTTTTATACCTTCTGTTATAAAGTGAGTGGCAGTGTGTTTGACTTATTTTTTTCCTGATGTACATTCAAGCTACTTATCAGCCTGAGACTATGAGCCTGGATGGTATGCTAGATTTTTGTTTCAGTGTTGACTAGAGTTAATTCACATTGTGTTGGCACTGCCTGTTGTGCTGGAGCTAACATAACATGATGTATCCTCCAGTCTGTTTCAGAGTGTTTGACGAGACCAGCAACAAGGGCACAGATTGCAGAATACCACACATACCTTATTATTGTACTATCAATTTGGTACCAGATTTATGTTGATACTAGAGTATATTTGATGCGTAACAACGTAATGCTTCTTCCTTCGTACACCAACAATATTACTATAACCGTAGTCATGGAGCACCTTGGAATGCATTGAACCCAGATTCCAGATGTGGACGAATATTGTGCTAATCTGCTGGACCATCTAGTCCTCTATTCCAATGTATATATTTAAAAAAATCTCTGACTTGGTAATCTTTGGTGTAGTTATAACTATTTTAAACCTGATTGCTGCTCCATCTGATCTCTAATTTGCTATCCTGCTCTAGATAGTGTATTTTATATTAATAAAAATACCAAATGCTCTCAGCATTTTAACTAATTAAGATGAATTAGATGGGTTCTAAATAGAATCTGTGAAGCAGTTTGATTTGTGTGTGAATGGTAGATGAATATCTTGGTATTTTTCATTTGTAAGGTGTCCAATTAGACCTATGTATGAGTGATTTGTGTGTACAGTTTTGATCGTTTTTATAATTGTTTTAGATGACATAATGACATTGCTTGACAGAATGGCATTTAAAACAATGTCACTGGTATTTCATTTACAGTTAATAACCAATTAGCGAATACAGAAAGTTTAGTCACTCAAAAGATTGGACTGTTTTGTAGGGAAAGAATAAATTGACTCTTGTTTCCTCCTTACAATTACAGTGGGAGCAGTACAGTGGAATTTCTACATATTGGATTTAAAAATCAAGGAATTGGCAGACTTTCTGGCCTGTAGGCTTGTGAAATAAATTGCTTTGACTCTGATTACTGAATATTTTTCTGGGAGCAGTCAATCTGATTTAAAGGACAAATCATGAATAGTTGGCTCTGACAATGCTTCTCTTACAACTTTAAAGATGACATCTTGATTAAAAAGATTTCCTAACTGTCTGTTCTTGCATTTCTTGTCTGGAAAAATTCAATTTGCCTCCAACTCTTGATTTTTCTCTTTTTTGAGGTTCTAATGTTAAATAAAACTTGGAAAGAATGGAAGTTATATTGACCCAGTTGTCTTGTACTATATTATACTTAGTCAACGGAATAGTCCCGGAAAAGCTTTTATAAATACTCCTGAGCTTTCCCTGACTGGTGAAAAGTGAAATTTGAAAATTAACTTGAGTTATTGTTTTCTCCAATGGCCACTCCATATACTCTGATCAATTCAGTCTTTGGGTTTCTCGGGCACATTTTTGTAGTACAGGGGTGCTGCAGTCTTCAAAGTGACATGCAACCACTGACCGAAAGTGAATGATGAGTCCAACAATTCCCTAACTTCAGCCCCGAGACATGTACCTGGTGAGACTAACCTTTCTAGAGCTTACTCGTGCTCACAATGGACTTTACTCTCTGACCTTTCACCTCCCAGTGCTGTCAGTCAGTGTGTACAGTATTCCCAGTTTTCTGTGCATCACTTTCAGTGTTTTAGTGTTCTTACATCAGTGCAGCAACTCTGGGTGAGTGCCTGTTTCGGATGGGCGCAATTGGAGAATTAAAAAAAAAGTAGCTTCATCAGTTAAAACGGACGAAAGACAGACCTGCCTCAAAATAAAGGAAAATTGAAACATCTGCTGAATGACCGAATTATGAAATAAAATGGTTGGTGATTAGGAAATTAAAGATTACTTTTATAAAAACTTGTTTAAGGGAATGTTAGATACTCCAGAAAAGCTCTTAAATTTGACGTGTGTCCTCTCCTAGAGCATTCCTTTTAATAGTTTATTCTAAAGGGCAATGTTTGCTTCGTGATCGAGTAACTAAAAAATATTATCGCACTAGCATATTTAACTACAAATCCTTATTCACAAGCAAGTGTTTGTGATTTTAGTTCCTTAACTTTAAAGAGAGTGATCAGTGCTTGTATCCTTGCATAAATAATTGACCTGTTGCTGTCCAATGTGATTTTGTAATGCTGCATAGGAAAACGGGGATCTGGAGATATATCAAACCCACTTCCATGCCCATCCATGGAAAAGAAACTCTTGTCCAAAGTAATTTACAATGGTACTTTCAAACTCTTAATTGTCAAACCTTTGGCCCTCGGTTCACCAAGTTACTTCTGCAGCTATCTATTTGCACAATCACTCCCTCACCTCCACCATTGATGCTCTTGTCCCCAGTAAAACCCTTGCTCTCTCCAACCCTTGCTGCTTGCCCTAGTATGATCCCCATCTTTACTTTCCAAGGGATGCAGACTTGAACCTACACCACTGGTTTAGCTATTACTTGCCAGATCTGGCTGAACCACATCAAACAATATTGGGCCCTGTTGTCCACTGCCATAACTGCTCAACTCTCCAGCATTCTCTTGGAATGCAAAGGTAACCCCTAGTTTCTTATCTCTACTACAAACATCTCTTTAAACCCCTCTGTCCTGCCCCTTCTGCCCTCTCATCCAACCACACGTGCTAATGAACTTCTTTGTTAGATGGGAGACCATCTGTTCAGTTGCTTATGTCTCATCTCCCACTTCCCCACCTTGCTGATGTACCCAACCCCCCCAAAACTTTCTCGTTTCTCTCCCATCTCCCGTCCCCCACCATCTCCGAGCACATCTTGTCTATAAGACCTACCTCCTGCTTTCGTGACCCTTTTCCTACTAAACTGCTGAACACTCAATTTCTCTTCCTAGTCCCAATGCTAGCTGACGTTGTAAACATCTTCCTCTTCTCAAGTACTGTCTTCCTCCATTTTAAAATCTGCTGTCATCAACCCACCGCCCCCCCACCCCCACTCAAAATATTTATCCTTGACCCCTCTGTCCTTGCAACCTACTGCCCCATTTCCAACCTTCCATTCCTCCCTAAAGGTTTTGAACGTGTTGTCACCTTCCAAATCTATGACCATTTTTTCTGCAACAACTCCATGTTTCAATCTCTTAAATCAGGTTTTAGCTCCTGTCAAAGCTCTGAAGCAGCCCTAATCAAAGTCACAAATGTCATCCTGTGTGGTGCACTATTTCTCCTCGTCCTTCTTAACCTCTTGGCAGTCTTTGACGAGGTCGACCATGCCGCCATCCTCCACCAAAGCCTCTCTTGTCCAGCTGAGTGGGACTGCCCATGTTCCCTTTAAGCTGCGAGGCTGTGCAGCATTCTTGAGATCCCGCACAGCCGCTGAGATGGCTTTTAAATAGAAAACCGTGCATGCGTGGAATTTTGAATGGCCCGCGCAGCCTGTTAAAGGGGCTGCACGGGCCAAAAAGAATTAGATGGAACATTACCCTTGCTTAGTTCCACCCTTACCTAACCTGTCGTAGCCAGAGAGTCTCCAGCAATGGCTTTTCTTTCCAACCCCACACCACTCCCACTTGATGTGGTATATTTGGACTTTCAGAAGGCTTTCGACAAGGTCCCACACAAGAGATTAATGTGCAAAGTTAAAGCACATGGGATTGGGGGTGGTGTGCTGACGTGGATTGAGAACTGGTTGTCAGACAGGAAGCAAAGAGTAGGAGTAAATGGGTACTTTTCAGAATGGCAGGCAGTGACTCGTGGGGTACCGCAAGGTTCTATGCTGGGGCCCCAGCTGTTTACATTGTACATTAATGATTTAGATGAGGAGATTAAATGTAGTATCTCCAAATTTGCGGATGACACTAAGTTGGGTGGCAGTGTGAGCTGCGAGGAGGATGCTATGAGGCTGCAGAGTGACTTGGATAGGTTAGGTGAGTGGGCAAATGCATGGCAGATGAAGTATAATGTGGATAAATGTGAGGTTATCCACTTTGGTGGTAAAAACAGAGACACAGACTATTATCTGAATGGTGACAGATTAGTAAAAGGGGAGGTGCAACGAGACCTGGGTGTCATGGTACATCAGTCATTGAAGGTTGGCATGCAGGTACAGCAGGCGGTTAAGAAAGCAAATGGCATGTTGGCCTTCATAGCGAGGGGATTTGAGTACAGGGGCAGGGAGTTGTTGCTGCAGTTGTACAGGACCTTGGTGAGGCCACACCTGGAGTATTGTGTACAGTTTTGGTCTCCTAACTTGAAGGACATTCTTGCTATTGAGGGAGTGCAACGAAGATTCACCAGACTGATTCCCGGGATGGTGGAACTGACCTATTAAGAAAGACTGGATCAACTGGGCTTGTATTCACTGGAGTTCAGAAGAATGAGAGGGGACCTCATAGAAACGTTTAAAATTCTGACGGGTTTAGACAGGTTAGATGCAGGAAGAATGTTCCCAATGTTGGGGAAGTCCAGAACCAGGGGTCACAGTCTAAGGATAAGGGGTAAGCCATTTAGGACCGAGATGAGGAGAAACTTCTACACCCAGAGAATGGTGAACCTGTGGAATTCTCTACCACAGAAAGTAGTTGAGGCCAATTCACTAAATATATTCAAAAGGGAGTTAGATAAAGTCCTTACTACTCGGGGATCAAGGGGTATGGCGAGAAAGCAGGAATGGGGTACTGGAGTTTCATGTTCAGCCATGAACTCATTGAATGGTGGTGCAGGCTAGAAGGGCCGAATGGCCTGCTCCTGCACCTATTTTCTATGTTTCTATGTTTCTATGAATCCGCCCAAGGATCCATTTTTGGTCCCCTCCTATTTGTCATCTATATGCTGCTCCTTGGTGACATCATCCAAAGACATGATGTCAGACTCCACATATAACACTTGGCTCTACCTCCCGACCAGCTTTCTCGAACCCTCCACTGCCTTGGTGTTGTAAGCCTGCTTGTCCAACACCCAGTCCTGAATGAGTCACAATTTCTTCCAACTAAACATTGAGAAGATACAAGCCATTGCCTTTGGCTCTGGCCACAAACTCTGTTCCCTCGCCACCGATTGCATCTCCCTCCCTGGCCACCGTCTCAGGCTGAACCAGACTGTTCGCAACTTCAGTATCCTATTTGACCTGCAGCTTCTGACCCCATATCTCCCCACCACAAAGGCTACCGACATCCGCGTCAGTAACCTCACCCGTCTCCACCCAACAGTCAGCCATGCTATTGTCACCACCATACTCACCCATTCCAATGCTCTCCTGGGCGGCCTCCTATCTTCCATCCACTATAAAGTTGAGCTCATAGGATACAGGCAGCAGGGTTTTTCCAAACTGCACCAAGTCCTGCTCATCCATCACCGCAGTGCTCATAGAATCATAGAAATTTACAGCACGGAAGGAGGCCATTTCGGCCCATCATGTCTGTGCCGGCCAACAAGACGCTATCCAGCCTAATCCCACTTTCCAGCTCTAGGTCTGTAGCCCTGCAGATTACAGCACTTCAAGTGCACATCCAAGTACTTTTTAAATGTGGTGAGGGTTTATGCCTCTACCACCCTTTCAAGCAGGGAGTTTCAGACCCCACAACCCTCTGGGTGAAGAAATTTCCCCTCAAAACCCCTCTCAGCCTTCTACCAATTACTTTAAATTTACGCCTCCTGGTTGTTGACCTCTCTGCTAAGGGAAATAGGCCCTTTCTATCCACTCTATCTACGCCCCTCATAATTTTATACACCTCAATGAGATTTCCCCTCAGCCTCCTCTGTTCCAAGGAAAACAAACCCAGCCTATCCAATCTTTCCTCATAGCTAAGATTCTCCACTCCCGGCAACATCCTCGTAAATCTCCTCTGTACCCTCTCCAGTCACATCCTTCCTGTAATGCGGTGACTAGAACTGCACGCAGTAATCTAGCTGTGACGTAACTAGTGTTTTATACAGTTCAAGCATTAAACCACCCCCCCCCCCACCCCCGCTCTTGCATTCTATGCCTCGGCTAATAAAGGCAAGTATTCTGTATGCCTTCTTAACCACCTTATCTACCTGGCCTACCTTCAGGGATCTGTGGACATGCTCTCCAAGGTCCCTTTGTTCCTCTACACTTCTCTGTGTCCTACCATTTAATGTGTATTCCCTTTTGTAAAGTCCTGTCCCTGCAGTACAGATTCACACGAGGCACATACTGAAGTCAAGGTCACTCAGGACCTGCACCTTTATTACACAGCTCTCGAATGCCACACTTGCCTGAGACCTGTCTGGGACAGGTATCCAATGTCTCCTGCAAGTGCACCCCTGGTGATAAGGTAAGCTTGTGGTTACTGGTCATCTCTAGTTACAGTCATGTGTAGCATGGTAAGATAGTTATGTACAGTAGTGTGAGATACATGACATCACCCTCCCCCAAGGTCTTATTGTCTTTATAGGTTCAGTCTCTCTGGTGGT
Organism: Pristiophorus japonicus; assembly: GCF_044704955.1. Taxonomy (NCBI): domain Eukaryota; kingdom Metazoa; phylum Chordata; class Chondrichthyes; family Pristiophoridae; genus Pristiophorus; species Pristiophorus japonicus. The sequence continues at coordinate 32,897,472 of NC_091988.1, forward strand.
CTACGCTCTCGCATGGGGCGTCTTAGTTGTGGTTCAGTTGTTTGCCTTGGTGTCTGTGTTTTTCTTTTGGTGTGATTGCTGGTATCTCGCCTAGGCTGTCTGTTTCGTTCAGCATGATTGTTGGTGTTTCGCCTGGGCTGTTTGTTGGGATTGCCCTTTCCTCAGGTTGTTCCCTCTGTGTGTCCACCAGGTGTGGTGTGAGTTCCACATTGTAGTCTGCTTCTGGTTCAGCAGTGTTGTTGGTAAATCTGCTTTTGACTTGGTCGACATGCCTCCGGCAGGTTTGGCCATTGTCCATTTGTATCACCAGTAGCCTGTTTCCTTTCTTGCCTGTTACTGTCCCTGCAAGCCATTTGGGACCCCTGCCATAGTTTAGCACAAACACTTTGTCCCCTATCTCATTCCACCTCCCCCTCGAATTTCGGTTATGGTACTCAGTTAGCTTACGGCACTTTGCCTCAACGATTTCATGCATGTCTGGAAGGATTAATGAGAGCCTAGTCTTTAAGGTCCGTTTCATCAATAGTTGCGCGGGGGGAACTCCAGTCAATGAATGCGGACGAGATCTGTATGCCAGCAGCAGTCGCGTGGGACCTTGGATTTTGAGCATACCTTGTTTAATGATCTGCACAGCTCGCTCCGCCTGGCCGTTGGAGGCCGGCTTGAACGGTGCCGTCTTAATGTGATTTATGTCGTGGTCACTCATTAAAATCTTGGAATTCTGCGCTGGTGAAGCACGGACCATTATCACTGTCCAATATGTCAGGAATGCCGTGCGTTGCGAACATAGTTCCAAGGCTCTCCACAGTGGTGGAGGTGGTGCTCGAGTTTAAAATGGTGCATTCGATCCACTTTGAAAATGCATCTACAACTACGAGAAACATTTTGCCCATGAATGGGCCCGCGTAGTCTACGTGCAACCGCGACAACGGTTTGGTGGGCCAGGGGCTCGGGGGGCCTCCCTGGGGGCATTACCGAGTTGGGCACAAATGGTGCACCGTCGGACGCAGAGCTCCAAGTCCGTGTCAATTCCAGGCCACCAGATGTGGGATCCAATCTTTCCTCATAGCTAAGATTCTCCACTCCCGGCAACATCCTCGTAAATCTCCTCTGTACCCTCTCCAGTGCAATCACATCCTTCCTGTTATGCGATGACTAGAACTGCACGCAGTATTCTAGCTGTGACCTAACTAGTGTTTTATACAGTTCAAGCATAAACCCCCCCCCCCTGCTCTTGACTTCATGAGACCGATCCCCGGGTGCTCGCGGTGGAGCTTCCGGACAAATGCCTCTCTGCCTCACAGAGGCATAACTACTCGGCTGCCCCACATCAGGCAGTCTGCTTGTAGTGACAGCTCATGCATGATGATCTCGGGGCAGGCATCGCGAGCCTCTGCCCAGTCACCAGTTAGGACACATCTTTTTACTAGGGATAACATGGGGTTGCTGGTTGTCCAGGCTCTGATTTGGCGAGCCGTTGTGAGCGAACCTGTGGATTCAAAGGCATTGATTGTCATGACTATCTCACAGTCCTGTTCGTCAGACCCTTCCGTGGTCACCAGGGGTAGCCTCCTGAGCGTGTTGGCACAGTTGTCTGTGCCTGGGGGGGGCTGGCCTCTTACGATTACACCATAAGACACTGATGGTCTTATGGTGTAATCGTAAGAGGCCAGCATGAGTGCCCACTGTTGAACGCGCGCAGAGGCGTTGGCGCTTATTGCCTTGCTCTCGGATAGTAGGGACGTGAGGGGCTTGTGGTTGGTTTCTGATGCGAACTTGGCCCCGAAAAGGTATTGGTGCACCTTTTTGACACCGTACACGCACGCGAGCGCCTCCTTCTCCACCATTCCGTACCTGCGCTCCGCCTGAGAAAGTGACCTGGAGGCGTAAGCTATAGGTTGTAATTTACCCGCACTATTGACATGTTGTAAAACGCACCCGACCCCGTACGCTGACGCATCACATGTAAGAACTAGCTTTTTACCTGGATCAAAGAAAGCCAAAACACTGTTGGAACACAGAAGGTTGCGTGCCTTGTTGAAGGCGAGTTCCTGGGCGTCCCCCCAAAACCAATCGCACCCCTTTCTGGGTAGCATGTGGAGAGACTCCAGCAGCGTGCTTACGTTCTGCATAAAGTTCCCAAAGTAATTGAGTAACCCGAGAAAGGCGCGTAGTTCTGAGACATTCCGGGGCCTGGGTGCCAGGCGAATTGCTTCGGTTTTGGACTCTGTTGGGCGGATTCCATCAGCGGCAATCCTTCTGCCCAAAAACTCAACCTCGGGCGCGAGAAACAGGCACTTGGATTTCTTAACTCTTAGGCCTACCCGATCCAACCGCTTTAGTACTTCCTCCAACTTGCGGAGATGGGGGTCGGTGTCCCTGCCCGTGATGAGTGTGTCATCTTGAAACACAATCGTCCCTGGGATGGTCTTGAGCAGACTCTCCATGTTGCACTGGAATCTAGCAGCTGCCGACCTGATGCCGAATGGGCATCGATTATACATGAAAAGGCCTCGAAGTGTGTTGATGGCGGTGAGTAGCTCAGACTCGTCGGTCAATTCTTGCGTCATATACGCAGATGTGAGATCTAGTTTTGTGAGAAGTTTTCCTCCAGCCAATGTGGCAAATAAGTCCTCCGCTCTGGACAGCGGGTATCGGTCCTGTAGGGAGACTCTGTTTATGGTAGATTTGTAGTCCCCACAGATTCGTACGGATCCATCAGGTTTCATGACTGGGACGATGGAACTTGCCCAGTCGCTAAATTCCACGGGTGAGATAATGCCTTCCTGCAGAAGCCTGTCCAGTTCATGTTCAATCTTTTCCCTCATCACATATGGCACAGCTCTAGCCTTGTGAAGGACCGGTCTAGCATCCTGTGTGATGTAGATTTTGACTTTAGCCCCTTTGAAGGTGCCCACACCTGGCTGAAAGAGATGTTCAAATCGACTTTTAACTGTTGAGCAGGAGGTCCGTTCCTCTGATGACATGGCGTGAACATCATCCCATTTCCAGTTTAGTTTTGCCAGCCAGCTTCTCACCAGCAGTGCTGGGTGATCTCCGGGGACAATCCACAGGGGAAGTCTGTTCACTGTCCCTTTGTGTGTGACTGAGAGCATGGCGCTGCCAAGGACTGGGACGATTTCTTTGGTATAGGTCCTTAGTTTGGTGTCGATCTTTGTGAGTTTTGGTCTGTCCCTTGTGCGGCCACAGCTGTTCAAATTGTTGAGCGCTCATGAGAGATTGACTCGCTCCCGTATCCAGCTCCATGTTGACGGGTATCCCGTTGAGTAGGACCCTCATCATTATTGGAGGCGTCTTGTTGTAAGAGCAATGGCCATTGATCGTGTTGACCCTCTCTACCTCGGTGTCCCGGGCACTGTCCTCACCATCTTCTGGTCCGCTTTCCGACGCTTCCGATTCGTATACCAGCCGAGCTGCTGTTTTTCTGCATGTGCGGGCCAGATGCCCTGTATAGTCGCAGTTTCTGCAAACGGCATGCTGAAATCGACACCCCCTTGTTGAGTGCCTTTCCCCAAATCTCCAGCACAGACCGCTTCCATTGTTCACATCTCCAGCACAGACCGCTTCCATTGTTCACATCTCCAGCACAGACCGCTTCCATTGTTTCTAAAGGATGAGCTACGTCTGGCTGATCTCTCTTGAGCTTCTCTCAGTTTGTAGTTGATTGCTTGCATTGTGGGTTGATGAGGTGTGAACGGCCGTTCATGTGGCCCTTGATGGCTTCTGGCGCCACTGCCTGCTGTTGAGGGCATGCTCTCCTGCCTTTGTCTGTGTGTGGGGGTAGCAGCTTGTTTCACGCTGTGAACCCTTTGTTTCGTTAGTTGTCGTACCCGCAGTGTAGATCAACCTCGTTTCTTCTCCTGCCGAGAATGTCTGTGCAACCAGTGCTGCTGCCTCTAGGGTCAAGTTCTTGGTCTCTATGAGCATTCAGAATATGCCTGCGTGGCCTATTCCTTCAATAAAAAAGTCTCTCAGTATTCTCTCCTTAGTTCATCGGAGAACTCATAAGCTAGCCAACCTCTGAAGTTCCGCCACGAAGTTGGGTATGCTCTGGCCCACACAGCGTCTGTACTTGTAGAACCTGTGTCTGGCCATGTGTAGGCTGCTCGCTGGCTTCAGGTGGTCTCTTACCAGTGTGTTGAACTCTTCAAATGACTTGCTTGCTGGTTTCTCGGGCGCCAGCAGGTCCTTCATCAAGGCGTATGTTTTCGAGCCATAGCTGGTCAAGAGATGGGCTCTTCTCTTGCCTGCCTTATCATCGCCTAACCAGTCTTTGGTTACGAAGCTTTGCTGGGGCCTTTCTATAAAGTCCTCTCAATTATCTCCAGCATTGTATTTTTCATCTGAGCCGTTGGTCGATATTCTGTGGATTCTGTAATCCCGTAACTCGTTGCCATTGTAAAGCCCTGTCCCTGCAGTGCAGATTCACACGAGGCACATACTGAAGTCAAGGTCACTTAGGACCTGCACCTTTATTACATAGCTCTCGAATGCCACACTTGCCTGAGACCTGTCCTTGTATACCTGTCTGGGACAGGTATCCAGTGTCTCCTGCAAGTGCACCCCTGGTGGTAAGGTAAGCTTGTGGTTACAGGTCATCTCTAGTTACAGTCATGGAAAGATACAGTTATGTACAGTAGTGTGAGATACATGGACACCTTTCCTTGTTAACCCTCCCCAAATGTATTACCTCACACTTCTCCGGATTGAATTCCATTTGCCGCTGTTCTACCCACCTGACCAGTTGATCGATATCTTCCTGCAGTCTACAGCTTTCTTCTTCATTATCAAGCACACGACTGATTTTAGTATATCTGCAAACTTCTTAATCATACTTCCTATATTCAAGTCTAGATCATTGATGTATACCACAAAAAGCAAGGGACCTAGTACTGAGCCCTGCGGAACCCCACTGGAAACATCCACAGAAACACCCCTCAACCATTACCCTTTGCTTCCTGCCTTTGAGCCAACTTTGGATCCAACTTGCCACTTTGCCCTGGATCCCATGGGCTTTTACTTTCATGACCAGTCTGCCGTGTAGAACCTTATCAAAAGCCTTGCTAAAATCCATATGCACTACATCAAATGCATTACCCTTATCGACCCTCCTTGTTAGCTCCTCAAAAAATTCAATCGTTAGTCAGACATGACCTTCCCTAAACAACTCAGCGCTGACTGTCCTTGATTAATCCGTATCTTTCTAAATGAAGATTTATCCTGTCCTTCAGAATTTTTTCCCAATAATTTTCCCACTACCGAGATTAGGCTGACTGGCCTGTAATTACTCGGTCTATCCCTTTCTCCCTTCTTAAACAACGGTACCACATTAGCAGCCCGCCAGTCCTTTGGCACCACACCTGTAGCCAGAGAGGATTGGAAAATGACGGTTAGAGCCTCTGCTATTTCCTCTTTTGTTTTGGTTAATAGCCTGCTCACTCACCAACATTAACTTCTGGTTCAACTATGCCTCTAATTTAAAATTCTCATCCTCGTGTTCAAATCTCTCCATGACCTTGCCGCTCCCCATGACTGTAACCTCCTCGAGCGCTATAATCTTCCAAGAATTCTGTGTTCCTCCAAATCTGGTCTATTGCTCATCTCCCACTTTCTACACCCCATCATTGGCAGCCGTTCCTTCAGCCATCTATGTCCTAAGCTCTGGAATTCCATGCTTAAATCTCTCCACCGTTCTTCCTTTTAAGACCCTCCTTAAAACTTACCTCTTTCACCAAGCTTTATGGTCAATCATTCTAATTTCTTCTTTGGCTCGGCGTCGATGTTTGTCTGATTTATGCTTGTATGAATTTGCCTTGGGGCGTTCTTCCTACGTTAAAGACCTTGCATCGATGTTGTTATTTAGTAAGAAATGGTCGAATACCATTTTTCTTCCAGGATGGATCAACACAGAATAAAGGCATTTAATATCTCTATTTCAGTTGCAAGCATGGAACTTACTTTATTTCCTGGCCTTTTCAGTCGTGTAAATGCAGATTCGTTGCAAACTTTGTTGGCAGCTGGTTGAAAAGTTGCTGTGACTTTCCAACAAATGGGTCTCGAGGGATTCATGCTGATATGGATTTAATTTTGTGTATGTTGAAAAAAAGATGCAGAGCAAGGCTATGGATGTCCAAAACTGTCGTGTATCCTTGTGAAATTTTGTGCACGCATTTTAAAACATGCAAAATATTGATCAAGTAACGAGAGGGTTTTGGGTTACCTTTGGCAGTGAGACATTATTTGCTCCTTGGAAGCGTTAAAATATCTAAACTTGACTCCCAGTTCTACCAGGGTTATCGAGTGCTTGTACAGAATTCAAAATGTTGAATTTGTGCAGCTTTTCATATTGATTTGCTAATGCTTTTTAAACTGTATACTATGAAAAGTGAAAAATCCCTTGTTCACCTTGCAAACGTTCCTTACTTGGATGGGAGAAGCTGATGCAGCATCATCGAGTATAGGTTGACTGTCCGAAATCTGAAAACCTCGGGACTGAGGCCATTCCGGATCCCGGGTATTTTTGGATTTTGGAACGTCTTTGCCTGGGCCGAGGTAGGGGGGCTCGGGCAGCCGAGATAAGTGGTAGGGGGGGGTGCCGGGGTGAAGTCGGGGCGGGCGAAGTTGCGGCGAGGTTGGGCCCCGAGGGCTGGGCCCGCCGAGGGCCGGGGTGAGGTCAGGGCGCCGGGGCGGGGGGGGGGGGGGTTCTGGATTGCAGAAAATTTTCCAGTTTCCAGACGACCCCGCCACGGATCGGCCCCGGTCTCCAGATTCCGGAACTCCGGATTTTGGACACCGCACCCTGTACATGCAAACTTTTGGCTATAGTCGCAAAATTCTGAGAGAATATTCACATCTAGCGGTGGTTTATTCATTTATGAATAGTTCTGCACTGAACATTCCTCTGAAGGCCAGCCAGGATGTTGCGGCAGGTGTTAGGAAGTGGATACTGAGGACACAAAAGAGAACCATATTAAGAATTTCTTGTGTTTGGAAATGGAACTTTCAAAAAAAAAATTTCTGTCACAAAGCAGTTGATAGAGGGTTATGGAAACATTCAGTAGAATGGCAGTATATGCCAATTGGTGATGTTGGGAACTCTGCAATTGAGGTCAGATATTCTAACTTCTCCACCCAATGCACCCAAGAAAATGAAGAATTGAAACCTTCTTGAAACAGACTGAATAGATTTTAGGAACAATTTAAGCTTCACACTGACTGTAAAAAGGTCTAGATCACAGGACTGGGGAACACTAACCCTGTTTGGAATTATGTTTGGAAAAAGCTTTGTGCATTTTGAGATAATACAAAAAATTCATTGAAAATTCCTATACAGGCAATGGAGAAAAACCTTTTAAAAGCTTTACTTATTACCTGATGGAGTTTTTCACACTTTTAAAATCTCCAGGTACAGGATTAAAGGGAGCCTGACTGATTTTACAGCTGCTGATTTTTATCATTCCTTTGTATCGTTGCTGCCCATCTCCATGAATCTTCACCAGTGGTGAGGGGCGATTACATAACTTCACAAGGTATTAAAACAGTCATTAGATTCTTAAGGTTTTGTTTTACAATTGTACTGCTTAACATTTTACTTGCTATTGTGGGTGCTTCTACTCTATAATCCCAAGGCAAACCTTTAACTTCTTGACATAAGCTAATTCTCCTATTGGTTATTGATGTATTTCAGAATATATCATTGACCATACGCTTAACTTGACTAGTCATCTCAACAAAGTGGCTACAAAAGTGGAGCACTCTGCAATGAGTAGCTCACGTGGTGCCCCTTCAATGTCTTTCCACCATCTACAAGGCTCAAATCAGAAGTGTGATGGAACACTCACTGGTCGCCTGGATGGGTTCAACTGCATCAACACTTGAAAAGTTTGACAGAATATGGGACAGAGCATTTTGCTCAATTGGTACTCCTGCCACTGGACTTAATATCCATCCTCCATCATCAGCGTACTGTGGTCGTAGAGTGTACTGTATGTTTGGTGATTCTTGCATATTCCTCTTACCTATCTATAACATAGTAAAAGTCTTGCATACACATGAACTTCCTGTCAAGTAACGCATCATTCCTGTAACATTTTTCTGACATGGCTTTTTTATGCCACCATTTAACTAATTTATTTTACGTACTTCCGTGTTATCCAAGGCTGACTTCAAAGGTAAATGGGACTGTTGCACACATACCAGTGACACCTCCCAGCTGAATCTCCAAGATAGCTGCCGCTGTTCTCCACAGTGCTACCCCGCCTTGGAAATCTAAGATCCAGCCTGCTGTCTGGTTCCTCCTTGCTGCAAATTAACTGTTTTATGTTAGTGAAATTAAAATAAAATTGTGTGAAGATTTGTTATGCTTTTTTCTTATACTTGAAATTGTAAATGCCTTCAGGACATTCTGGAAGTGTTTGCAAGTGTTCATAAGGAAAATTTCCCTATTGTTACAGTACATATAATGTTTTTTCCGGTCTGACACAGTATAACATTAGGTAGAGTGGACTGTACATCAGTATGCTTCTATTGTGTGTAGGGTTGTCTTTATTCTTGCATGTACCACAATCCTCTCCGCCACCCTGGCGCAGGCCATCCACGCAAGAGTATTTGCATAGCAATAAGGGTTGATGATGGTGGATGACTACTTAACATATTCATATAACATTCCGCTGCCTGACATTGTAACAGTCATTAACCTGTTTATCTTAATACCTTGCTAAATAGTAGACAGAGAAATGTTGCACATAGGAGAAGGCGATTCAGCTCCTCCAATCTGTTCCGCCATTCAATTCGTTCATGGCTAATCTGTATCTTAACTCTATCTATCCACCTTGGTTTCATACCCATTAATACCCATGTCTAGAAAAACTCTTTCCAAATTTCACTTTGAAATTTTCAATTGACCTAGCCTTGAACTGCTTTTTGGGGGGTGAGTTCCAGATTTCCACTACCCTTTAATACATATTACGCATTTGACCCGTAGCATCACCAGCAGTAATTTCTAGCTCTAGTTATAATGTGGAGGGAGAAGGGGAAGAGTTAGTGATAAGTGATCTGGTTAGTTTCAGTTCTGTTTCAAATGGAAAGCAAACTGATGCAGATTCTGCAGGAGTTGGGTATTATGTGTGGTAATACCTACTGCTTTGTCACAACATGTGTAGGGTGGGGTGTGTGTGTTGTGAAAGTAATTTTGTTTAGCTAATGAAAAATTTACAATGAATGAAGATTGAAGTGGTTACATCATAGCTACTTACTGTGACAAGTTTGGTATAACAAACCAGGGGTAGACAATAAATGACTGAAACGAACACATAGTAATGGTATACTTGGATCTCCAAACTCATCTGTTGGTGAAAATGTTCATCACTTTGGTGATTAAGATATTTTACTCTGCAGTACTTGATATACAAGGTCCTGCTTCGTAGTATTTTTTTTATTCGGTCATGGGATGTGGGCATTGCTGGCAAGGCCAGCATTTATTGCCCATCTCTAATTGCCCTGGAGAAGGTGGTGGTGAGCTGTCTTCTTGAACCACTGCAATATGTGTGGTTAGGTAGGGAGTTCCAGGATTTTGATCCAGTGATGATGAAGCAATGGCGATATATTTCCAAGTCAGGATGGTGTGAAACTTGGAGGGGAACTTTCAGGTGATGGTGTTCCCATACGCCTGTTGCCCATGTCTTTTTAGGTGGCAGAGGTCGCGGGTTTGTGGGGTGCTGCCGAAGAAGCCTTGGTGAGTTGCTGCAGTGCATCTTGATAATCCACGTTTACAATTTAGTCATGTACACGTCAGATTCTTGCAAATTGGTAAGTAGTGTTCCCACTGTGTTCTGCTAGATATTCCCACAGAGGTGTATCTTTGCTGCTTTATCTTTGTCATTAATTTGCTGCAGTGGGGTAGCTTCTTCCTGTTCGTAGTACGTCTTGTTGGTGAATAGTTCTGTGAGCACAGGCAGAATTTTCCAATTCCAGCCATGCATGAAAAACCCTCGAGAGTAACACATGATAGCTCTTGGCTGACATCTCCATGATTACAGGAAAATTTTTGTAGCTTGGCTGCTATGAATGCAAGGAACACTGTACTTCTACTTTCAAGCTGTGCAGTTGGGAAATAACAGCTTTTAGGGCTCAATTTTCCCCAGTGATTTGCGTTGTTTTTTTGGAGTAGGCTGCTTTTTTTGGGGTATTGAGTAAAATTTTTGGCGTATTTTTATTTTTCAAACTTTCCCACTGCGATCTGCGCCGGCATAACGGACTTAATTATGATTTTTCTAGGCCAGTTTTTTTTTTACGTCCCTCGTGTCTGTGGCGTTTTTTTCAGTTGTTCGCAGTGTGGCCAACATTTTTCTCCATTACGTTGGCGTATCTGGCCACTCCCCAAAAACCTTCTGGTGAGTTAAGAAACCAGCGCACATTCACAAATCTGCGCTGAAAAGACGCCATTGTTTTTAAATAGAAGATTTTGGAGGGAGTCAAGAACACTGTCAAAATCAATAATAAAGTTCAACTTTTCTTTAACCTGTCAACGTAGAAGTGTAAATTTGTTGGATTTCACAAGTTTTCTCTTTTTTTTGACTCACACGCCACCACCGAACGTCTTGAACAAGTCCTGGAGGGTTGTAGGTTTGGCTGGCAGAATCGGCCTTGCGTCCGGACACAGCGGCTCAGGGTTCGGCTACAAAACAAGCCGTGAGGGGGTTGGGGGGGGGGGGGGGGGGTGGGAGGAGATGGGAGGAGAGAGAGAGAGAGAAGAAAGGGGAGAGAGAGAGAAGGGAGAGATAGCCGATCTTACGGCTTGTAGCCCGGGGAGGGACAGAGGGAGGGAGAGGGGTCACAAAACTTTTGTGTGTGGTCCATCCATACAGACATTGGGGAGAGAGAGACCTGCAAACCTGTGCTGCTTGCTTTCCTGACATTTTGAGCTTCTTTGAAAGTTTAACTACGTATGGGGGCAATACTGACAGTGCCATACCTTGTGCGAGCCTTCTGCATCATGGTGCTACGTAGGAGACAATTGATTAGAGCTCATCGCATCAGGAACATCAGAGCCCGTAGGGTGCTGGGCAGTAGGCCTTGTCCACCTTGGGTATATCGAGGCAGACGTTTGTACCTGCACCTGAGTGATGCAGACTGCGTTTACACAAAGAAGTTGTAACTGAGATCTGTAAGTTGGTGAAACCAGACCTGCAGCCGAGAAGCGTCAGGAGGACTGCTTTGTCAGTTGAAGTGAAGGTTACAGCTACACTTCCATTCTATGCCTCTGGATCGTTTCAAGCTACAACTGGGGATGTGTGCGCCATCTCTCAGCATGCAACACATATCTCCATTCGCCAGGTCACGGCTGCACTGTATGCGCAGAGGAATGACCATCAAGTTCCCCATAACCGCCCAAGCAATCCTTGACCGGGCTGTGGGCTTCTCGAGGATTGCTAGCTTCCCAAAGGTACAGGGCTGCATTGATTGTACGCACATCGCCTTGCGAGCACCATTGCAGGATTCCGAGATGCACAGGAATAGAAAAGGCTTCCACTCCATTAATGTGCAGCTCGTGTGTGATGACATGCATCGCATCATGTCAGTCTGGCCGATGTCACTGATGTTGGTGCGCCTGGCCTCCCAGGGGATTTGCAGGATCTTGCGGAGACATCGTTGGTGATATATCTCCAGCGACTTGAGGTGCCTTCTATACATCGTCCATGCCTCGGATCCATACAGGAGGGTGGGTATTACTACAGCCCTGTAGACCATGAGCTTGGTGGTAGATTTGAGGGCCTGGTCTTCAAACACTCTTTTTCTCAGATGGTCGAAGGCTTCACTGGCACACTGGAGGTGATGTTGAATCTCCGCATCAATGTCTGCCTTTGTTGATAAGAGGCTCCCGAGATATGGGAAATGGTCCACGTTGTCGAGGGCCGCGCCATGAATCTTGATGATTGGAGGGGAGTGCTGTGCGGTGGGGACAGACCAGACCTTTGTCTTACGGATGTTAACTTACTCAACAAAAACGATATCACTGAATTATGTAATTATTTACAGTACAAACACATTATAGTTATGTAGTAGTATCGGTCCTTGGAGCAATAACCTGCTGTGCCATTTAGTGGAAAGAGATGGTTTTGCAGACATAATTTCCATTGTGTTGCTATATATACTTGAAAAGGAAACATTTGCAGTGCTCCGAGGAAAGAGCAGGGGAGTGGGACTAATTCATAGAAACATAGAAAATAGGTGCAGGAGTAGACCATTTGGACCTTCAAGCCTGCACCACCATTCAATATGATCTCGGCTGATCATGCAACTTCAGTACCCAATTCTTGCTTTCTCTCCATACCCCTTGATTCCTTTAGCCATAAGGGCCACATCTAACTCCCTTTTGAATATATCTAACGAACTGGCCTCAACAACTTTGTGGCAGGGAATTCCACAGGTTCGACAGCTCTTTCAAAGAGTCGGCACAGACAAGATGGACCGAATGGCGGCCTCCTATGCTGTCTGATTCTATGATGATCCTGATTTCAGTTGAGTGGTGGCCCTGAGCAGAAGCAAAATATTTGCTCCTGTGAGTGAAAAGGATGGTGATTGGTGTAAGGAGCTTCATTAAAGAAGTGCCCATGCTCCAAAACATGATCTCCCTGTACAATAGATTCTCCTAAAACGCCTGTTTTGTTCTACTGAGAGTTATCTATTTTAATTATTTTTCACTCTACACAGCTTCTTGTAACACTATATACACTATTTTGGCTATATTTGTCTTTCTACACACATGCAATGAACCATTAACCAGAAATAATTATAACATTGGATTTTCTGTGACATTCACGATAAGCCTGGGAACGCACTGTTTATCAGAGTTCACAGCTGCCTATGTTTGGAGACTGAAGAAAGTGACTGTATGGGTGGTGCAGTTGGTTAGACTTGGGTCTTTCACGTTCAGGACGTCTGTTCAAATCCAAGCCAGACTGATGAGCTGAAAACCTGCTGTCTGCTGGTCCGATGTGAAATGAGTTTGGGTTGTCTCATTCCAGTTCCTTGTGAGCATGGGCCTAAAGCACAAAGCTGTCATCAGTTTGGCACTAATTGGTATTCTAGCTCTGAAACTATGGGATGAGAGAAATATGGCATAGTTAAAGGGTGAATTACTGGTCATATTACGAGAGGGATGGAGTACAAAAGCAGGGAGGTCCTGCTGCATCTGTACAGGGTATTGGTGAGGCCGCACCTGGAGTACTGCGTGCAGTTTTGGTCACCTTACTTAAGGAAGGATATACTAGCTTTGGAGTGGGTACAGAGACGATTCACGAGGCTGATTCCGGAGATGAGGGGGTTACCTTATGATGACAGATTGAGTAGACTAGGTCTTTACTCGTTGGAGTTCAGAAGGATGAAGGGTGATCTTGTAGAAACATTTAAAATAATGAAAGGGATAGACAAGGTAGAGGCAGAGAGGTTGTTTCCACTGGTCGGGGAGACTAGAACTAGGGGGCACAGCCTCAAAATACGGGGGAGCCAATTTAAAACCGAGTTGAGAAGGAATTAACCAATAAGGGAATTAAGGGTTATGGGGAGCGGGCGGGTAAGTGGAGCTGAATCCACGGCCAGATCAGCCATGATCTTGTTGAATGGCGGAGCAGGCTCGAGGGGCTAGATGGCCTACTCCTGTTCCTAATTCTTATGTTCTATGTTTTTATATTACATGGTTGCATGATATACTCTATTTTGAACACTTGGGTTTCTAAATCAGAATAAGAAACAAATCCAATTTTTTTATGGCATTTGTCACCCAAGAAAATCAGTTGGATCTGCATTTTGATGAATCTCTGTCATTATGTCAAGTCTGTAGATGTGTTTTGTGTTTCCCTGGATGATGCCGAGAGCATGCAGAAATCAAGCGCAGGCTATCTGTCCCACCTGTGACAGGGACTGTGGTTCTCGTATTGGACTGTTCAGCCACCTAAGGACTCATATTTTTTTAGAGTGGAAGCAAGTCTTCCTTGATTCCGAGGGACTGCCTATAATGATGCATTTTTGTCTCCTCCCATTTGGCATTCTTTGTGGCTGTCGGACCGGGGTCAAGCAGGGCTGCGTCATTACTCCAACCCTCTTCTCAATCTTCGTCGCTGCCATGTTCCACCTTACAGTCAACAAGCTCCCTGCTGGAGTGGAACTAAACTACATAACCAGTGGGAAGATTTCTAACCTACGCCACCTCCAGGACAGGTCCAAGATTACCACAAACTCTATTGTTGAGCTACGTATGCGGACAGTGCCTGCGTCTGAGCACATTCTGAGGCTGAACTCCAGGATATAGTCGATGTAGTCACCGAGGCTTATGATTAACATCCGTAAGACAAAGGTCCTCCACCAGCCTATCCTCGTCGCACAGCACTGCCCCCCCAGTCACCAAGAGTCACGGTGTGGCCCTCGACAACGTGGACCATTTCCCATACATCGGGAGCCTCTTGTCAGCAAAAGCAGACATTGATGCGGAGATTCAACACTGCCTCCAGTGCGCCAGTGCAGCCTTCGGCCGCCTGAGGAAAAGAGTGTTCGAAGACCAGGCCCTCCAATCTACCACCAAGCTCATGGTCTACAGGGCTGTAGTAATACCCGCCCTCCTGTATGGTTCAGAGGCATAGACGATGTATAGAAGACACCTCAAGTCGCTGGCGATATATCACCGACGATGTCTCCGCAAAATCCTGCAAAACCCCTGGGCTGACAGACGTACCAACATCAGTGTCCTCGTCCAGGCTAACATCCCCAGCATGGAAGCGCTGACCACACTCGATCAGCTTCACTGGGCAGGCCACATAGTTCGCATGCCAGACACAAGACTCCCCAAGCAAATGCTCTATGTGGAGCTTCTTCACGGCAAACAAGCCAAAGGTGGGCAGCGGAAATGTTACAAGGACACCCTTAAAGCCTCCCTGGTAAAGTGTGACACCACCACTGACACCTGGGAGTGCTTGGCCGAAGACCGCCCTAGGTGGAGAAAGTGCATCCGGGAGGGCGTTGAGCTCTTCGAGAGCGTGAAGAGGTCAAGTCCAGGCATGCGGAAGGAGCGTGCAGCAAACCAGTTCCACCCATCCCTTCCCTCGGCAAATGTCTGTCCCACCTGTGACAGAGTCTGTGGCTCTTGTATTGGACTGTTCAGCCACCAAATAACTCTTCAGGAGTGGAAGCAAGTCTTCCTCGATTCTGAGGGACTACCTATGATGATGATGAGTTCTTTGCTGCCATCTACTGGAGAGGTGATGCCTTCTACAAGATGTCGAGTTCAGGAAATTTCTATAAGCTGTAGTAGCAAAGCTGTCAAGTAAAATGCTATTTGTGCCTTATTTCTCTTGAGTAGGAGCAGGCACACCCAGTTATTTTTCAAATAGATTTTTTTTCTGTTTATAAATTATGCTTTGCTTTAAAAAGGATCTCAAATCAAAGCTGAAGTTGAAACATCAATGCCTTGATTAAGAATGAAATACATTGCTCAATCTGTTTGAAATGAGAGAAAGTTGTTTGGCTTGATGTCCGTTCTCGTCAGATTCTACTGTGAAGCACAGTGGGATGATTCCTATAAAGGCACTATATAAATGCAATTTGTTGTTGAGTGGGAGCAACACGGTACATTCCACTCTGGAGGTACAGCTGTTGATTTTGTGGGAAAGCAGGTTGCCTGATATTGTGTGGGTGTTGCTGTTTAATCAGAAATTCTTCAGGTCGTCCTTGATTGTCTACTTTATTAATTACTTGGAATGCTAATGTGTGAACTTGCAAACTAAGGTTAGACAGTTGAAATGATTTCTGTTGCAGCCAGGTTCCCCAAGCAAATTACTCAGCAGACCACCAAGAGGCTGCTGTTCACACCTTATCTCTTGAGTTGTATAAATAATCAATATACTGCCTGACTTTTGAGAGAGAACTTTGATCTTCGAAGGAAATTTATCCCTTGGAGAACCAGAAGAATTGTATAGGTATGACTTTCCCCAAAATGTTCACTTCCCCATTTTGACTGTTTCCATATATAATTGGTGAACAAGACTTTGTGGTACCAATTGTCTGTGCAATATTTCATCAGAAACTCCTTTCAAGAGATGTTTTGAACTGACGTCTAACGATTCAGCACCGTTTATTGTTTTTAAATGGTTTTGTAGGTCGTCTAGTATTGTACTGCTCATTTCTGCTTTGGTGTGATTAACTTGCATGTAAATTAATTCGTTTTAGCTCGAATATAGCAGTCTGTAATATTGTTTCTGCTTTTTGAGGCAGACAGACGAATGTGATGTGCAGCTCTTGTTTCCAGTGCTTAAAAACTGATTAAAAAGCTAACTCTTAATCCTGTTGTAAGTTATCTCGTTCAGGTTGTGCATTAAGCTGCCAGTTGCTAGGAAATGCATGTCTGCTTGTGGAAACTGCCTTGTGCTGTGATCATGAGCAGAAAGTTGGGAGAGAGTCTGAACCGTAACAGCTGTGATACAGACAGCCATTTGACTGTATTTGAGTTGAGTTATGAAGTGAGGCTGTTACAATTGAACTTTTTATTAGAGAAAAATAGATTTGAGGTGAGGCCAACCTAGGTTTTTAAAATTCTGAGAAGAATGGATGATGTAGTTGAAAGCAAGTTATTTAACTTTGATCATGAGTGTATAACTGGAACATGAGTATAAAATCAAAATTGAAGCAAGACTTAGATTTTTAAAAACTTTGCCTTGTCTCCCCTTCCCTCCATATAGTTGTTGATGTAACAAATAGGTTCCCAGATAAAGAAATTAATTCTGTGTTCATCCATCAGATTAAAAAGAAAAATGGCGGAAAGCCAATGTATATCTGGTCTGGAATGGGGTTGAGAATCATATGGTGGCTATCAAATAGGATACAAAGATTATTTAGGTGCTTGGGGTATTTGTTTAATTTATCTTTTGCGGGAGTGGGAATACTTTTCTTAAAAGATTAAATAGGTTGGATAGACTGCATGGTAAAGCAAATTGCACATGCTGTGTGAAGAAATGAGCCTGCTAGACCAACTGTCCACTTATTCCATGCTTTTATGTTGAAAGAAATGTTCTTGCATGTAGGTGTACTCAATTTTAAGTCATTTTAGAATAACGTTTGCTGTTTATGTTCTGGTAATCTGGGTGTAATGGAAATGAAGACATTTGATTATGTCTCTAATTTTAAGAAAAAAGCTGAATTAAAAGCAAAATAGTATTGAGTACATTTTAAATTTTAAAAACTGCATTTTATTTCGTAGCCCTCTTTTTGAAAATGTAGGAATTTCTTGCTTGATGAATATTAAGTGCATTTTTATGACCCAAAAAGAGCTCCTTGTGCCACAGTGTGGTGAAATACAATGTGGGTGTTAAGTTCACATAATGTCAGGAGGAAGCATTATTAAGTTAATTGCTAGCAGATTTTAATTGTTTGCTTTCATAACACCTAAGTTTAGTGATGTCTTGTTACTACTGATCTCATTTCAAAATATGAATAATTGATTATTTGGCTAATGGGAAAAGTGGGGTTAAATGCCAGATGGTGAATATTCTGTGAAGTATTGTTCTAACTTTGATTAATATGACAGGGAACTGGAAACTTATTCAAAAGCAGTTGTGTCAAATCACATTAAAAATGCACACACTCCCCCTTGGCTGAGCCATTGGCAAAGTCTGAATTGATATTGAGCAATGGAGGGGAAGAAAAATAGATTTTTTTTAAAGCTATCCGCTCTGGAAAGTGATACATTGTGGAACTTGGCTATATGTATCTAAAAGTAGCAGAACAGCGACTTTTAATTATTAATGTCCCTTGTATGAAGTCCTTAGTGGCTTAATTTTCAATATTTGGCAAGCACTATAATACAATTACTTGGGTTTCAATTTAATTAATATATTAGCTTAGACTATTGTATGTTTTGACATTAAAATAATCATTCAAAGGTAGTTTCCGAAACCGTAAATATTCTTTCTCTCTCTTTCTCTTTTTTTTCTCTTTCTCTTTCTCTTTCTCTTTCTCTCTTTCTCTCTCTCTCTCTCTCTCCCCTGTCTCTTTTTCCCCCCCCCCCCACACATTTCTCCCAAATGTTTGTAATTATTTCTCCCTTTTTTGGTTCTACATTCCATTCATCATTCCCCTGCTAAGGGGACCTGTGTCTTGCATGTTGCCATTATTGCTCTTGTCAGCTGCAAAGGTTGCATGTTAAATTGCTCTGTTTGACTTGGTTCTGTCAGGAAGTGGTTCACTGAGAGAAATTGAGTCCCTTCCAAGCTTACAAACTTGAATCCTTCATCTACTATTCCGCGATGCTGTGCATGGGGTGCCAGGGGAGGCAGTGCCCCCTCAGTGGCATTCTCGAAGCTGTTTCATTCCAAAATTTGCAGAGCTTTTAGTGCAGCACCTCACCTGGAACAAGGCTATTAAAAAAATTGGTGTAGTCCATGCACAAGAATATCTACTTTGCCAGACGTAACAAACTCTACAGGAGCTCTGGACATGCAGGAAAGCAGAGTATGGACAGTAAAAAGAATTGTCAAAAAATTTAAAAAAGGGAAAATTTGCAGGGCTATGGGAAAAGAGTGGGGCAAATTGAATAGCTTTCAAAGAGCCAGTGTAGGCACAGTGGCCTGAATGGCCTCCTCTGTGCTGTAAGTATTGTATGGATGATGCATTTTGTTTCCAACTTTACATCAACCAATACCACCAAAAAAAAATGTTTTTATATATATATTCTAATGTATGTATCTCATGGCTGTTGCATGAAGCCATTTCACAAAATTATTCATTCGTGAAGCAGTGAAACATTATACTGTGATATCTGCTATTTAAATGCATTTTTTATGATGCATTAGTTTTTAGCTTATTCTGCATTTCATCGGATTGGGTTGTTTTCTATGTCTGTCTATATAATATATTACAAGTCTTGTGTATAGTACACATTTCGTCGCGATAATACTTATATCTGGTCACATCCATCTATCAAAATTTAATGTACCTATTTATTTTGTTTGTTTATATTTTGACTTATCCAAGCTTATTCTCCATGGTGGTGGTACTATATATTAACCCTTTGATCCTCCCAGCTCCATCTGTATGAAGGGTGGTGCTGTTTCTACAGCATCCTCTGTTTTAAAGCTGTTATATTCAGGTCTGTGTGGCAAAAAATTGCCTGCCCTTCCCTGCTGTCATCTTTCATGTATGCTGTTCTCTGTCCGCTCTCGTCTCCTTCACCAGCCCAAAGCTGCATTGTCAGCTGTTGCCAAGAACCAGCTTAAAGTTCTTCTATCCTTTTCAAATCAATATTTGGCACCTCATAGCTGGACCCACTTCTCTTACACCACAGGATTCCCTTCCCCACTCACATCCTGCGATCTATTTTCATTTGCATTAGACCCTGATAACCTATCTTCCTTGCCTCCCCCCTCAAATCCCCCAAGAATGCCCTCCCAACATGACAAACCAAATGGCCACCTCCTTACCTTCCCAGTACAGCTGCACACAGTTCCTACAATCTATACCTCATCAACCTATAACACTCTTCTCTAGGAACATGCCATGTAAGAATTGCCTTGAAGAACATGTTGTCCTGCTGCTTAATACTTTGTGCCCATTGACTAAAGCACTGTACCAGGTCTTGTGTTTTTAATTGATCCACATCCGCTTTCAGTCTTGTGAACTGAGCTGTATTTTGTGCCATTTAAATGAATGGAAGCCTAAAAATGACAGCAGAAAACTGTGATTTGTTAAAACGTTTGTCAATTATAGAGGCTCCATTACAAGGAGTGTTGTCCCCAGGTTGTTCTTGTACATCTTCCTATGGCTAGCTGAAAGTGCTGGCAATGGCTGGGCTGTGAGCAGTTTGGCTGACCATTGGTGGTGTATGCCCCAATGAAACCCGAGTGGGGGGAAGTGGAGCAATAGATCAAGGGAAAATGTTTTTGGAAAAAAATATAGAATGTATAGGTGTGTTTTCTGTATATGTATATATGTGTATGTGTGTATATTTAAAGTGGTGACACATGGCAGAAAATAGACACTAGAGTGTTTTGTTAATTTGAAGTTGTTTTTACACCAAAAACTTCAATTAACTGGTCACTTGATTATTGAAGTAACACATCGCAGGAAGTTTTGAAGCAATTGGAAAAAATAATCTGAAATGCTCCAGTAATTCAAATTGAGTGGCTTTGAATTAACAGAAGTAAATTGTACTGTGCAAGTTGTAACTTTTTTAGGTGCCATTGAATGTGTATTTTGAACTATAAAGATGCCATTGTACCATCACAATTCTGCATTTATTCCTCAAGTAGAAATGTTATACTTATCTGTCTTGAGGGAGGGAGAATCCATTTTGCTTGGAATTTTGCATTGCAAGTTGAAACTCGGAGTACAACATGATTTTCAAATGACCTGGTTATAGTTATGCTAGCATAATAATAGATAAATGGATTAACTTTTTTCATTGTTTCTCTGATGTAAATTTTTACTAATTAGTTTGAAAAAGTTTCCAGTTGAAGTTTTGACCCTAGGTAGAAATCTTTTCCCCTTTTGCTATGGAAATGTGCTATATATGCAATACTTAATCAAGCAGTAATGCTTGATTAGACTGTAGACTGCCTTTTACAAGCAGAGATTTGTTCCTAGTATCCTTATCTACTTGACTATCAGAGCTATGAAATGTATGCTGACTAGTGCATTTTTATTTAACACATTTGTTGGAATATTTGCTTTGTTGGAGAGAAATCTAGCAAGCTGTCTGAAACGCATTGTACAACTCTTTGGGCCCAAGCTTCCACATGATTTGCGCCTGATTTTTAGGAGCAACTGGTGGAGAACGGACTATCTTAGAAATCGCAATTCTCCACATTTTTTTTTCTGCAGTTCTAGTCAGGTAGAACAATTCTAGTTTGTAACAGAATTTTTTCTTCAAAAGGGGGCGTGTCCGGCCACTGACGCCTGATTTGAAAGTTTGCACAGTGAAAACGTACTCCAAACTAAAATAGAATGGAGCGTGAAGATTTTTGTAGAACTGAAAAAACCTGTTCTGCACATTAAAAAATCAGGCGCAGGTTACAAATCAGGCGTCCAGAACGAGGAGGAGGGGGGGGGGAAGGGAACTCATTAAATTCTACAATCAATCCTTATTTATACTTATACAATTATTATACAAATAAATCCAACCTGAATAAACATTTATAAGCAAAGAAAAGATTAAATAAACCATTTTCCTACCTGTGTGAAAGTGCTTCAGCCAGGGAGAATGCTGCAGCAAGCGTCACAAAACGAGGCAGCCGTTACCGAACGCGGGAGGGAGGGGAGGAGGGAGCCAGTTGACCGAACGTGGGGGGGTGGGGGGGAGGGAAGGGAGCCGACCGAACGTGGGAGGGAGAAAGCCGACCGAACGCGGGGGGGGCTGGGGGGGGAGGGAGCCGACCGAACGCAGGGGGAGGGAGGGAAGAGAGCTGACCGAACGCGGGGGGGGGCGGGGGGAGAGGGAGCCGACCGAACGCAGGGGGAGGGAGGGAAGAGAGCTGACCGGACGCGGGGGGGGGGGGGGGGGGGGGGGGAGGGAAGGGAAGGGAGCCGACCGAACGTGGGAGGGAGAAAGCCGACCGAACGCGGGGGGGGCTGGGGGGGGAGGGAGCCGACCGAACGCAGGGGGAGGGAGGGAAGAGAGCTGACCGAACGCGGGGGGGGGGGCGGGGGGGGAGGGAGCCGACCGAACGCAGGGGGAGGGAAGAGAGCTGACCGGACGCGGGGGGGGGGGGGGGGGGGCAGGGGAGGGAAGGGAGCCGACCGAACGCAGGGGGAGGGAGGGAAGAGAGCTGACCGAACGCGGGGGGGGGCGGGGGGGGAGGGAGCCGACCGAACGCAGGGGGAGGGAGGGAAGAGAGCTGACCGAACGCGGGGGGGGGGGCAGGGGAGGGAAGGGAGCCGACCGAACGCGGGCGGGAGGGGGGAGGGAGCCGACCGAACGCGGGAGGGAGAGAGCCGACCAAACGCGGGGGGGGGGAGGGAAGGGAGCCGACCGAACGCGGGGGGGGGGGGAAAAGAGAGAAGGCTGCAGGAAGCCTCAAAAATTGAGGAGCCATTTCCCGACGGCAAAAGGGGGAGGTCGTCGGGAAACGGCTGCCTCAACTTTCTGAGGCTTCCTGCACCCTTCTCACTGCTACAAGAAGCCTCTGTGCTGATGGCAATGTACTTTTATAAAAAAAATGTTCAAAAACTAAACAGCTACAAAGAACTACAAAAATGGCCGAGTGCCAATGTTTTTTTCACACTGCGCGTGCGCGAATGCTCCAACGCGCACGCGCAGCGTTGCCGGCAGGGAAAAACCTAATTTAAATAGTACCCGCCCCCTCCCACTTACAAAATCGGCGCGAGTGTAGGCTCCACCCCCCTGGGCGCCGCGCCAGGCAGACAAGGAGCTGCAGAACGCTCCAGAATCGCGAGGTTTTTTTTAGGCGCCGTTTTAGGCGCTAAAAATGGGCGCCCAGCTCGGAGGGGCGCCCGTTTTTTTTTTCGTGTGGAAACTTGGGCCCTTTAAGTTGGCAGAGTTGGATTGAATTTGTAATTTTTTTTCCAGTTTTATGAGATGAAGGGACTTGACCTTCACCTCCCACTCCATCAGTATATATTTTATGGGGCTTTTACTGTATCGAAGTTTGGTCATGCACTTAAACTTGTATAGGGTGTGATGTGAATGAGTGAAATATAAATTTTAACATTTTCACAAAAGGCATTGAAAATTTTTGGTTTTAATTTTCAGCTACACTAAGTGTCGATCTGTGAGATTACTCATTCATAGAATATGTAAGCGAAAGTGTGAAACTGTAAGTGCTGCTATGACTGTTATTAACTTGATGACCAAATCTAGAAAGACCAGAAGGAAACAAAGTACATCATCAAACTCATCTAATAAAAGTGTAAAAACAATTCTTTCCTCCTCAGAGTGCAATTTTGTTGGCATCTTACTATGTGTATTGCTTCTCCTCCCCTTACTTGTATTAATTTGCACTTTGTCTTGGCTTTATTATTCTAAAGCACAATTTGTTGAAGGACTCAAATCATATTTTGATGAAATACTTGAAAAAATGTATGTACAATGTTGCAGAAAGTCTGTAAATTGAACGATGGTGATTGTCCCTGTATAACCTTGCGGGAGTACAGTTTCTCTATACCACACTTATTTTTGTTACTATTGGATTGAATCTTAATGATTGATGTGCTAGATCATAAGAATATTCCTGTTCTCTCTGCCTCAAAGCAGTCAAATTAATATTCAATAACACTTATCTCTCCCAAGTTCTTCGTATCGCCAGAGATGGCACTCTGCATATATATTCATATTGATGTACACATTTTTTGACCTAGCTTTTCATTTGAAGTGCAGAGTTTTGGGGCAAGTCAGATGAATAAAAAAATTTACTGTTGAATCTGTAACAATTTTATTGGAGACAATGATCTGAATTGGTTCTGTTGCCTTTGAATATGTTGCTTTGTGATTACTAAAATCCAGTAATATTTGAAGGCCGTTCATCTATTGAGAAAAGGTTTTCAGTTGAATTTGTGCAGCATTGATAGAAAAGTGTTTTTTAAAAAATAGTATTTTATCTTTATGTGCTACATTTTTCTCATTATCCTTCTCTCCAGAGCTACTTGGCCATCAGATGCTGTTCTATGGCTAGATGAATGAGGGTGTGGATTAATCCATAAACTGCCATTAATACTGCTGTGTCTATCAGTGATTGTAAGAATGTACCACACTTCTTTTTCAGCTTTCCTTAATTTAAAAAAGGGTCCAAAATAGAAGAATTTAATTAAAACCCCTGGTATTGTCGGTTGGGTACAAGTCTCCAATAATATTTAACTGACATTTCAGAAACATTGCTAATTGCTTTGGGCAGTATACACTTTTGCTGTTTGTATCTTCCTTTTTCTTTATATTTAATTTTAGATCTTTCTACTATATTTTGCTGAAAGGGTTGATGGTCAACCTAATCTTAAATGTCTGGCACGCTGCCTACACCTGTGTTTTGCTAAGTGTTGCATAAATGAGGCTCGGGTTGACTCCTGTGGAGGTATTTGGTCTCCATTCTCTTATTCTCCCCCTTTCCCTGGATAACCCAGCTAAGATAGAAACTTGCTCAATGGAGAGTCCAAGATGTGACTCCACCTCATTAGTCCATGGTCAGAACACAAATGCATTACAATACTGAGTTACCCCAACCTACCT
Source organism: Pristiophorus japonicus (assembly GCF_044704955.1). Taxonomy (NCBI): domain Eukaryota; kingdom Metazoa; phylum Chordata; class Chondrichthyes; family Pristiophoridae; genus Pristiophorus; species Pristiophorus japonicus. The sequence goes on from NC_091988.1 coordinate 32,921,710, forward strand.
TTCCTGTGCAGTTTATTATTGTACTGGTTGGTTTATGTGAGAGGATAATGTTGGCGAGTAAAACGTCCAGAAATTCCTTTTGTTTATCTGTTCAGTCTTAAATTTTAAATTTATTTTTATTCGAAACGATTATCCTACTGCTAATGATGCAGGAAATAATTTTAAACCTACCAACTCTTCTGAACTAAAAATATTTTTATCATTTCAAAGATCCAGCAACCAAAAAGCTGGAACTTGCTGAGCCTGATGAACCATTGTTTGATGATTGATCCATTGGCAATACTAAACTTTGAATCCTGCTTATAATCAATCGTTTGCTATTGATTGATCTTTTGCTGAGCTGTTTAACATTCGTGCTGTTGGTGTGCAGTATTCCTGCTTGCATTCTCTGTATCCATTTGTTGATTTTGCCACATTCTTTTTTATTTGCCATGCTGTTCAGCCTTTGGATGCAAGAAGATCAAAGGTTTGTGTTATGTTTGCAACAGTTTAGTTTGCACAACATAAAATAATGCAATTTGCTTATTTTCTTGTTTTAGTGATGTGTGGTGCATTGTGATGAATTTGTATTTTATGTTATACCAGGTTAAATGTTGAGGTTTTAATTATTTTAATTGGTGAGAATGTTGGATTACGCCTTTCAATAAGAGTCCACACTACAAAAGCGCGCTCTCATAAAACAGTACGTGAAATCTTTGTATTTAACATCTGCCTAATTGGTTGTTGAGTAGAACCAACATGCTAATGGCGTCCACGTTTAGTTAAATCATTTCCTTAATTATAAATTCTGAATGTTAAATTTAGGTGTAATCTAACATTGCATCATTTCTGTATCCCAAGAAAGTACCATATTTGATGGGCAATGAATCACATTGGACTTTTTTGCATCCTTTATGATAACTATAAGACTGGTAAAGTAGAAAAAGATCTCAATCTGGAAACTGATTAATTTTTTGAAAATTTCCCCAAATTTTCAAACACAACCAAAAACATCCATTCTATACTTTGCATGTGAAGGAGTGGGGTGGGGGGGTGGGGGGGTGGGGGGTGGGTGGGTCCGGGGGCATAGGATTCTGTTGGCTTGGCAAAAGTTTTGTATATGCTCTCAAATATGGTACAATGGATTGCAATACTTTAATTGAACTGTGAGGATTCTACATTTATGTTTTTGTGTGTTTAGATTTGGTTTATAGTGAACTGACTTTAAGACTAGATAAATCAGTTAACTTCAAGAAATCTGAAGGATTTTCTTAGTTGTAGCAAACTTTTTAAAAAGGAACTGTCTGTTGAAACAGTAATTAAAACATTCACATTTGATCTTGTAGCAAATAATCTTGACAGTCTGTTTATAATTTTGTAGTGTTTCTCAAGATAAGCCACCTGCAGGAGATCACTTAAATGGTATATTTCAGATGCATTATATTAAGTAATAGTTCAGGTTCCATTCGCTTTAGAATGCCAAAGTTGGAAAACTTCTTTGCCCCATATAAAGTTCAAAGGATTGTTTGGGCAGCATGGTATTTTTAGTGATGGACTCCCAACCAGAAGCCTGCTAGTCCGTAGCTGTCTTTTTTTTGCTTGCCTCCATTACACTCGATGATTTTGCTCCTTTTTTTAAGCCAAATTATTAGATGGCACACTGGAATAGAAAGGTGATTGGGTTCAGTCGGAAGAGGGGAGACCTCAGTCAGCTCGACCCTTGTGAATTATGGCTTCCTTGAACTGATTAAGTAGCCCCACTGACAGTCGTTGTGGAAAACGTCTACTTGGGAGGCCAAGCACTTGCATCATACCAGTTGGGGCAGAAGATTTAATAGTGAGCTGTCTCCAAAGCGGAGAGATTCCCATGTGAAAGAAAGTTGTATTCCGAGTATAGGAGTCTTAACTACCCTCGTCACTTAGAATTTTAAAAAGCATTATTCGGTACATTTGTCACCATGTGGATCCTGTGACTAAATACAGGTTAATTTTAAAACTGAATTTTTAAAATAAAATCTGACCATTAAACTAGGCAAGCATGAGATGTGCAGATATGAATCAAGATTTGGAAGTATAGATGCTCTTAAAGTTTATTGATGTAATCAGTATCTCCAGAGCATTTTATTCAAGCATCTGTTGAGTTTGTTCTCCAAAAGACGTGCTTTTTGTGCTGTTAAGATTACGAAATGAAGAGGACGGAGATAATCAGAGCTTCTGCTCTGTGACGAGTAAGAATTGCTCATGCTTAGGAGATCCAAAGAATCCTCTTGTGGTGCGAACTTCTGAATGTGATTTTTGATGTAGAAATGGCTTCTCAAATACTTAAAAAAAAATAGATTTAAGTTAATAAATGTGGTTTGTAGTTCAACCTACAGATTGTGATTTTGTAAGAACCATTTGTATAGCCTTTGAGCAATCTGTTTTCATTACTTCTGCAGCACCTGCAGTTGACCATCCAAGCATTGCAAGATGAACTTCGAACCCAGCGAGATCTTAATCATCTTCTTCAGCAGGAGAATGTTAGCCGAGGTGCCGAGCACTATACCATTGAGCTCACCGAGGAGAACTTTCGTAGGTTGCAGGCAGAACATGAACGTCAGGCCAAAGAACTCTTTCTTTTGAGGAAGACTTTAGAAGAAATGGAACTAAGGATTGAAACACAGAAGCAGACATTGAATGCAAGGGATGAGTCCATTAAGAAACTACTAGAAATGCTGCAGAGCAAAGGTTTGCCTTCCAAATCCATGGAAGAGGAACATGAAAGAAATCGGAGAATATCTGAGGTAGAATCTCAAGTTAATCATCTGGAGGTACTACTGGACCAAAAAGAGAAAGAAAACATTCATCTTAGAGAGGTAGGATTTATTTGTTAATAGTATCATGTTCCAGCAAAAAAAATTTCATTTGATGTTTTTGCTTTTCATATTTTGATAAATTAATCTCTTCTGGTAGTAAATAGGTTAAATCACATTCAGACTAGGACTGAGGCAAAGTATTGACGTCAAATCTTCTAGTGATTACCAAAAGGAGGCAGACAAAAAAGCAGGAAACTATAGACCAGTTAGTCTAACATCTGTAATTGGGAAAATGCTGGAGTCTATTATTAAGGAAGCAGTAGTGGGGCATTTGGAAAAGCATAATTCAATCAAGCAGAGTCAGCATGATTTTATGAAAGGAAAATCACTTCTGACAAATTTGATGGAGTTCTTTGAGGATGTAACGAGCAGGGTAGATAAGGGGGAACCAGTGGATGTAGTGTATTTAGATTTCCAGAAGGCATTCAATAAGGTGCCACATAAGTGGTTACTGCACAAGGTAAAAGTTCATGGGGTTGGGGATAATATATCAGCATCGATAGAAGATTGGCTAACTGACAGAAAACAGAGAGTCGGGATAAATGGGTCATTTTTCGGTTGGCAAACAATAATTAGTGGGGTGCCACAGGGATCGGTGCATGGGCCTCACTATTTACAATCTATATTGACATGGATGAAGGGACCGAGTGTAATGTAGCCAAGTTTGCTGATGATGCAAAGATGGGTGAGAAAGCAAATTGTGAGGAGGACACAAAATCTGCAAAGGGATACAGACACGCTAAGTGAGTGGACAAAATTTGGCAGATGGAGTATAATGTGGGAAACTGTGAGGTTATCCACTTTGGCAGAAAAAATATAAAAGCAAATTATAATTTAAATGGAGAAAAATTGCAAAGTGCTGCAGTACAGAGGGACCTGGGGGTCCTTGTGCATGAAACACAAAAAGTTAGTATGCAGGTACAGCAAGTAGTTCGGAAGGCAAATGGAATGTTGCCCCTTATTGCAAGGAGGATAGAGTATAAAAGCAGAGAAGTCTTGCTACAACTGTACAGGGTATTCGTGAAGCCACACCTAGAGTACTGTGTACAGTTTTGGTCTCCATATTTAAGGAAGGATATACTTGCATTGGAGCCTGTTCAAGAGAAGATTCACTAGGTTGATTCTGGAGATGAGGGGGTTGACTTATGAAGATAGGTTGAGTAGGTTGGGCCTCTACTCATTGGAGTTCAGAAGAATGAGAGGTGATCTTATCGAAACATGTAAGATAATGAGGGGGCTCGACAAGGTGGATGCAGAGAGGATATTTCCACTCATAGGGGAAACTAAAACTGGGGGACATAGTCTCAGAATAAGACTGAGACTATTTAAAACTGAGATGAGAAGTTTCTTCTCTGTGGGTTGTAAATCTGTGGAATTCTCTGCCCCAAGGAGCTGTGGAGGCTGGGTCATTGAATATATTTAAGGTGAAGATAGACAGATTTTTTAGCGATAAGGGAATAAAGGGTTATGGGGAGCGGTAGGGAAGTGGAGCTGAGTCCATGATCTTATTAAATGGTGGAGCAATCTTGAGGGGCCATGTGGCCTACTCCTGCTCCTATTTCTTATGTTCTTGAGACATTTCTGCAATATTTGGATATAGTGACGAGGCTTGTAAAAGCAGAAAAATCTGGGAACTGGTTGATGCGCTTGGATAGTAGCCTTTTATCTTAGGCCTCCGAGGCCTACTGGTGACGAGGGTCCTACATGGAATTAATTTGAGCTCTCAATCCAGTTGCTGATGAAAATGGACCTATAAGCACAAAAGTGTTCTTAATTCAACAATAACTGGCATTCTCACTGGGAGAGGCCACAGGATGGCTGTTGTGGAAAATTGGAAAAATGTCACACTGATGCAATGAGATGCTTTCCTGAGGCAAGGGCTGGGGTATGTTATTGAGGCAGAGCAGAAGGAATTTTACTCTACAACAACACAAAAGCAAAATACTGCAGATACTGGAATCTGAAATAAAAACAGAAAATGCTGGAAATCTCAGCGGGTCAGGCAGTATCTGTGGAGAGAGAAACCGAGTTAATGTTTCAGGTGGATGACCCTTAGCCGGGAGTTTTACTTTACATCTGGTTGTGCCATGCATGACCTGGGAATGCTTGATGCTGATACTCTGCATGAAATGGGAACTTTCATTCTGTAGCATAAACATCTCATAAAAAGGAAACAAAAATCTATCGTTATTATATGTGTGGCATATATTTGCACTTTTGTCAAGTAACACTTTTGCAACGCCTACTTCTGTTGCACCTTCAGTGTTTCCATGGTAAGCTCTTTGTGTAATATATGCTTAAAAAATACTACGTTAAGTTAAATGTCAAGCTTGTGTTAAGTTCACAGCAGAGCTGGGAAATGTAGATTAGGATTCAGACAAAGCATCTGGCCTTTTCTCACTGAAATAAGAAAGTAAAAATTAGGAGCAGGAGTATGCCATACAGCCTCTTGAGCCTGCTCCGCCATTCAATAAGATCATGGCTGATCTTCGAATTAAACTCCACTTTCCACCCGATCCCCATATCCTTTGATTCCCCTAGAGTCTATCTATCTCGGCCTTGAATACACTCAACAACTCGACGTCCATAGCCCTTTTGGGTAGAGAATTCCAAAGATTCAAAGCCCTCTGAAGAAATTCCTCCTCATCTCAGTCTTAAATGGCCAACCCCTGATCCTGAGACTCTGCCTCCTAGTTCTAGACTCGGCAACCAAGGGAAACAATCGCTCAGGATCTACCCTGTGAATCCCCCTCAGTATCGTGTATGTTTCAATGAGATCACCTCTCATTCAAGAGTATAGGCTCAATCTCTCCTCATAGGGCAACCCTCTCATCCCATGGATCAATCTAGTGACCCTAAAATTAACCTACTCAAAGATTGGAGAAGTACACACGAGGGCACGCATGAAAGATATGATTTTGATTCTGATCACAAGGGGGTATTATCGTCGTTCTCCTGGGTTACGCTGTTGTGTGGTTAGATATTTTGCTGGAAAGACACATTCCTGAAAATAAGACATGGAGATTGCTGATGGGAGTTGCTGCTGAAGCTGAGCGTACATCGAAAGTAGACCTGAAATTTGTAACAACCATCCTTTCATTCCCACCTCATCCTGGCATCTCTCGCATCCCAGATCTCCCTCTCCATTCCCCACCCGGCAACAACTCATCAGCCCTGTTTCTAATGCTGCTACACATAGAACCTGCAGCCTGCTGTTTCCTGGAAGATATTTCTTACCAGCTTCCTCCATATCCTGGACTGCTTTTAAAAAAGAAAATTAAAAAAGTATTTGAAGGCGGGGCCATACCATTTGATTGAAATACAATTCTCCTGTGGATTTTATCTTGAATGTAACTTTAATTGGCAATAATATTTGAGATTGAGATGCATATTTAAATTTGCTTTGTCCTGGTCAGATTTGGAAATTCAGTCTTGTTCAAGTTCTGTGACGTGTGCATACAATGACTAGTTTCCTTTTCTAATTTTGATATTGAATAAAACCCAACATTTCAAAATGTTGTTTTGGAAACCATCAAAAAGGAATAGTTGGTGGGGTTTGAGTAAAATCTGTTTAAATCATAATGACCTATATATTGCTGTCATGCTGAATGAACCCCAAGTTTCTTTATCAACCCAAATCTCTGGATTAGTTAGGCAACTAATTAGTTAGAGCCTATACACATTGGAGTTCAGAAGAATGAGAAGTGATCTTATCGAAACATATAAGATACTGAGGGGGCTCGACAAGGTGGATGCAGAGAGGATATTTCCACTCATAGGGGAAACTAAAACTAGGGGACATAGTCTCAGAATAAGGGGATGCCCATTTAAAACTGAGATGAGGAGGAATTTCTTCTCTGTGGGTTGTAAATCTGTGGAATTCTCTGCCCCAGAGAGCTGTGAAGGCTGGGTCATTGAATATATTTAAGGTGGAGATAGACAGATTTTTGAGCGATAAGGGATATGGGGAGCGGGCAGGGAAGTGGAGCTGAGTCCATGATCAGATCAGACATGATATTAAATGGCAGAACAGGTTTGAGGGCCAGGTGGTATACTCCTGTTCCTATTTTTTATGTTCTTTTGTTCTTGTGTTCTAATGCGCAAGATCAAAACTAAATTATAATTGCGGTAGTTTTCTGTAAGGTAGTTTGCAATACATATTTTATGACTTGTGCCGTCATGCCAAATAGCTGGATCAATTATTTAGAGATAATGGCCCCAAGTTTCCACATGATTTGCTCCTGATTTTTAGGAGCAACTGGTGGAGAATGGAGTATCTTAGAAATCGCAATTCTCCACATTTAAGTTTTCTGCAGTTCTAGTCATGTAGAACAGTTTCACTTTTGAACAGAATTTTTTTTTCAAAAGGGGGCGTGTCCGGCCACTGACGCCTGATTTGAAAGTTTCCAGTGAAAATGTACTCCAAACTAACTTAGAATGGAGCAAGTGAAGATTTTTGTAGGCCTGAAAAAACCTTGTCTACACATTAAAAAATCAGGCGCAGGTTACAAATTAGGCGTCCAGAACGAGGTGGGGGGGGGGGGGGGGAAGGGAAGTCATTACATTTTACAATAAATCCTTAGTTATACTTATACAAATATTATACAAATAATTCCAACCTGAATAAAAATTTATAAGCAAAGAAAAGATTAAATAAACCATGTTCCTACCTGTGTGAAAGTGCTTCAGGCAGGGAGAAGACTGCAGGAAGCCTCACAAGTTGAGGCAGCCGTTCCCTACGGCAGGGGGGAGGAGGCAGTGAGGGCCCGACCGACGACAGCGGGGGGGAGGCAGGGAGAAGGCTGCAGGAAGCCTCAGAAGTTGAGGCAGCCATTCCCGTCGGCGGGGGGGGTAGGCCCCCCTGCCGTCGGTCGGCCCCGTCGGGAAACGGCTGCCTCAACTTCTGAGGCTTCCTGCAGCCTTCTCACTGCTGCAAGAAGCCTCAGTGCTGATCATGGAAGGGCAATGTGGTTTTATTAAAAAATGTTAAAAATTGAACAGCTACAAAGAACGACAAAAATGGCCGAGTGCCAATGTTTCCTTCACACTGCGCGTGCGCGAATGCTCCAACGCGCACGCGCAGGGTTGCCGGCACGAAAAAAAACTCATTTAAATGGTACCCGCCCCCTCCTACTTACAAAATCGGCGCAAGTGGTAGGCTCCGCCCCCTGGGCGCCGCGCCAAGCTGACATCGAGCTGCAAAGCACTCGAGAATAGCGCGTTTTTTTTCAGGCGCCGTTTTCGGCGCGAAAAGCGGGCGCCCAGCTCGGAGGGGCGTCTGTTTTGCCGCGTGTGGAAACTTGGGTCCAATATGCCCACAGGTCATTTTTTTGTGTGTATATATATATATATATATATATATATATAGGGTAGAGCCAAAGAACTGTTAGAAAGATAATCATTTTCAGGTGCATATACTTTGTGTACTTTTGTTGATGGCCTATGTTCTTTGTGTCTGGGTTCCTGCCAATTGCAGGTCCAACACTTTGGATTAGCGTTCAGGAACACTGGCATGCAAAGCTCACATTTCTGTAATTAACCTCCATTTATAAAAGCTTGCATATCTTCAAAATGGATGACTCAAGATGAGATTTTATTTGTTGTTTTAAATAAGTACACTTTATGGCCTATGCATTTGTTGTGACATTATTATGATACGAATGTGTACCACTAGAGATTTAACTTTTTGATTACGTTTTATGACTGACTCATTAGCATAGGTCGAGCTTTAGACCACTTGGAGGTACTGATGCAGGATTATACAGTGACTGTTGCAAAGCCAAGACTAATTGGTTTGGACAGTGCCCAAAGCTTATACACCCCTAGTTTGTAAGCCAGTGTAGGAATGCAGTATTTTCCTATTTATGTTTCACTTTTTGCATACAAAGAATTAACGTTCTGAGCACTTTTTCTGTCCTTTCCATTCTTTTCCTTAATTTACAAAGTGATATTTTACGTTCCCAATACCTGCATTCCTTAGCTGCAATGGGAATTACACTTTAAATGGATTGCAGGAATCCGTAACTTCAGTCTATTCCAGCTCCAGGTTCAATATTTGACCAAGATCAAATTTCTAATGCTTTAAGGAGAGGGGGGAGCGAAATGTTGTACCAACTGGAGGCATTCAATAAAGTCCCTCTTAAGAGACTGTTAGCTAAAGTTGAAGCTCATGGAATTGAGGGCAAAATATTGACCTGGTTCGCAGATTGGCTGTGACAGGTGGTGTCCTGCAGGGATCTGTGTTGGGGCCTCAACTGTTCACTCTATTTATTAACGACTTGGATGACGGGACAGAGAGCCACATATCCAAGTTTTCCAATGACACAAAAGTAGGCGCCATTGTAAGTAGTGTAGATGGAAACATCAGATTACAAAGAGATAGTAATAGTTTAAATGGATAGGCGAAACTGTGGCAGATGGATTTCACTGTAGGAAAGTGGGAGGTCATCCACTTTAGATCTAAAAAGGATAGATCAGAGTGCTTTCTAAATGGTGAAAAGCTAGAAGGAGTGGAGGTCCAGAGAGACTTGGGGGTCTATGTACATAGATTACAAAAATGTCATGGACATGCACAGAAAATAATGAAAAAGGCTAATTGAATACTGGTCTTTATATCTAGAGGGCTAGAATACAAGGGGTTAGAAGTCATGCTGCAGCTACACAAAGCCCTGGTTCGACCACATCCTGGAGTACTGTGTTCAGTTCTGGACATCACACCTTCGGAAGGATATATTGCAGCATAGATTTACTAGAATGATTCCTGGATTAAATCCAAGGGTTAAATTATAAAGCGAGATTACACAAACTAGGATTGTATTCCCTGGAATTTAGAAGATTATGGGGTGATGTGAAGATGTTAAGTTTTCAAGATATTAAAGGGTACTAATGCAAAAGCAAAATATTGCGGATGCTGGAATCTGGAATAAAAACAGAAAATGCTGGAAATCTCAGCAGATCAGGCAGCATCTGTGGAGAGAAAGCAAAGTTAACGTTTCAGGTCGATGTCCCGTCGTCAGAACTGACCTGAAATGTTAACTCTGCTTTCTCTGCACAGATGCTGCTTGACCCGTAAGTGTAAACCACAAGGTGATAGGAAGGGACAATATGTATGAATATAAAGGGGCTGCAGGGGGGGTCAAAACTAAAAATCATGGTTTAAAAACTAGTATTAAAACACTTTACCTAAACGCACGCAGCATTCGAAATAAAGTAAATGAGTTGAGGGCACAAATCATTACAAATGGGTATGATTTGGTGGCCATTACAGAAACGTGGTTGCAATGGGGCCAAGACTGGGAATTAAACATACAGGGGTATCTGACAATTTGGAAAGATAGACAAGCAGGGAAAGGAGGTGGGATAGCTCTGTTAATAAAGGATGATATCAGGGCAGTTGTGAGAGACGATATTGGCTCTAATGAACAAAATGTTGAATCATTGTGGGTGGAGATTAAAGATAGTAAGGGGAAAAAGTCACTGGTGGGCGTAGCTTATAGGCCCCCAAATAATAACTTCATGGTGGGGCGGACAATAATCAAGGGAATAATGGAGGCATGTGAAAAAGGAACGGCAGTAATCATGGGGGATTTTAACCTACATATCGATTGGTCAAATCAAATCGCATGGGGTAGGCTTGAGGAGGAATTCATAGAATGCATACGGGATTGTTTCTTAGAACAATATGTTACAGAACCTACAAGGGAGCAAGCTATCTTAGATCTGGTCCTGTGTAATGATAAACGATCTCCTGGTAAAAGATCCCATCAGAATGAGTGATCACAGTATGGTTGAATTTGTAATACAGATTGAGGGTGAGGAAGTTAGTGTCTCAAACGAGCGTACTATGCTTAAACAAAGGGGACTACAGTGGGATGAGGGCAGAGTTGGCTAAAGTAGACTGGAAACACAGACTAAACGGTGGCACAATTGAGGAACAGTGGAGGACTTTTAAGGAGTTCTTTCATAGTACTCAACAAAAATATATTCCAGTGAAAAAGAAGGGTGGTAAGAGAAGGGATAACCAAGGAAATAAAGGAGAGTATCAAATTAAAAACCATGGTGGCCAAGGTTAGTGGGAAACTAGAAGATTGAGAAAATTTTAAATGACAGCAAAGAATGACTAAGAAAGCAATAAAGAAAGGAAAGATAGATTACAAAGGTAAACTTGCGTAAAACATAAAAAAAGATAGTAAAAGCTTTTATCGATATATAAAACAGAAAAGAGTGACTAAAGTAAATGTTGGTCCCTTAGAAGATGAGAAGGGGGATTTAATAATGGGAAATGTGGAAATGGCTGAGACCTTAAACAATTATTTTGCTTCGGTCTTCACAGTGGAAGACACAAAAACCATGCCAAAAATTGCTAGTCACAGGAATGTGGGAAGGGAGGACCTTGAGATAATCACTATCACTAGGGGGGTAGTGCTAGACAGGCTAATGGGACTCAAGGTAGACAAGTCCCCTGGTCCTGTTGAAATGCATCCCAGGGTATTAAAAGAGATGGCGGAAGTTATAGCAGATGCATTCGTTATAATCTACCAAAATTCTCTGGACTCTGGGGAGGTACCAGCGGATTGGAAAGCAGCTAATGTAACACCTCTGTTTAAAAAAGGGGGCAGACAAAAGGCAGGTAACTATAGGCCGGTTAGTTTAACATCTTTAGTGGGGAAAATGCTTGAAACTATCATTAAGGAAGAAATAGCGGGACATCTTGATAGGAATAGTGCAATCAAGCAGACGCAACATGGATTCATGAAGGGGAAATCATGTTTAACTAATTTACTGGAATTCTTTGAGGATATAACGAGCATGGTGGATAGAGGTGTACCGATGGATGTGGTGTATTTAGATTTCCAAAAGGCATTCGATAAGGTGCCACACAAAAGGTTACCACAGAAGATAAAGGTACGCGGAGTCGGAGGAAATGTATTAGCATGGATCGAGAATTGGCTGGCGAACAAAAGCAGAGAGTCGGGATAAATGGGTCCTTTTCAGGTTGGAAATCGGTGGTTAGTGGTGTGCCACAGGGATCGGTGCTGGGACCACAACTGTTTACAATATACATAGATGACCTGGAAGAGGGGACAGAGTGTAGTGTAACAAAATTTGCAGATGACACAAAGATTAGTGGGAAAGCGGGTTGTGTAGAGGACACAGAGAGGCTGCAAAGAGATTTAGATAGGTTAAGCGAATGGGCTAAGGTTTGGCAGATGGAATACAATGTCGGAAAATGTGAGGTCATTCACCTTGGGGGAAAAAAAAAAACAGTAAAAGGGAATATTATTTGAATGGGGAGAAATTACAACATGCTGCGGTGCAAAGGGACCTGGGGGTCCTTGTGCATGAATCCCAAAAAGTTAGTTTGCAGGTGCAGCAGGTAACCAGGAAGGCAAATGGAATGTTGGCCTTCATTGCGAGAGGGATGGAGTACAAAAGCAGGGAGGTCCTGCTGCAACTGTACAGGGTATTGGTGAGGCCGCACCTGGAGTACTGCGTGCAGTTTTGGTCACCTTACTTAAGGAAGGATATACTAGCTTTGGAGGGGTACAGAGACGATTGACTAGGCTGATACCGGAGATGAGGGGGTTACCTTATGATGATAGATTGAGTAGACTGGGTCTTTACTCATTGGAGTTCAGAAGGATGAGGGGTGATCTTATAGAAACATTTAAAATAATGAAAGGGATAGACAAGTTTGGGGAAGAGAGGTTGTTTCCACTGGTCGGGGAGACTAGAACTAGGGGACACAGCCTCAAAATATGGGGGAGCCAATTTAAAACCGAGTTGAGAAGGAATTTCTTCTCCCAGAGGGTTGTGAATCTGTGGAATTCTCTGCCCAAGGAAGCAGTTGAGGCGAGCTCATTGAATGTATTCAAATCACAGATAGATAGATTTTTAACCAATAAGGGAATTGAGGGTTACGGGGAGCGGGCGGGTGGGTAAGTGGAGCTGAGTCCACGGCCAGATCAGCCATGATCTTTTTGAATGGCGGAGCAGGCTTGAGGGGCTAGATGGCCTACTCCTGTTCCTAATTCTTATGTTCTTATGTTCTGACCTGCTGAGATTTCCAGTATTTTTTGAAGATATTGAGGGAAACTGATTGGTTGGGGAGTCTAGGACAAGGGGATATAGCCTAAAAATTAGAGCCAGGCCTTTCAGGAGTGAAGTTAGGAACACGCTTACACACGAAGGATGGTAGAAGTTTGGAACTTTCTCTGCAAAAGGCAGTTGATGCTAAATCAATTAATTTTAAATCTGAGATTGTTAGATTTCTGTTAGCCAAAGGCATTAAGGAATCATCATCATCATCATAGGCAGTCCCTCGGAATCGAGGAAGGCATGCTTCCATTCCTAAAATGAGTCCTTAGGTGGCTGAACAGTCCAATATGAGAACCACAGTCCTCGTCACAGGTGGGGCAGGTAGTCGTTGAGGGTAAGGGAGGGTGGGACTGGTTTACCGCACGCTCTTTCCGCTGCCTGCACTTGGTTTCTGCATGCTCTTGGCGATGAGACTCGAGGATATGGGGCAAAGGCAGATATATGGAGTTTGCTCACAGATCAGCCATGACGTTGAATGGCAGAACAAGCTCAAGGGACTAAATGGCCGACTCCTGTTCCTATGGCCCAAATTTTCTCCAACCAATAATTATGGCGTCCACACACCTGTACGCACATTTCTTTGAGCACCGTCAGTGTCGGGGGGAAAAAAATCCCTAGTTACCCGTAAAGAAAACCTGACTGTCGCGCCGGCACTACCCGAGTCCATCTCGGGGGTGGGTTGGTGGTCGGGGGGGCGTTGGTGCTCACAGTGTGTGCCTAAAATCCACTGCGCATACGTTTTTAAAAAAAAAAGGAACAACTCATTGCACATGTGTGTTGCGTAAGCGCAGAAAAAAAGGAGGACCTTTGGCCGGGGATAGCAGCGGGTCGAGTTGGCTGCGTAGAACAATTGGAAAAGTTTGCCCAGAGTGTTTTTTGAAGGACGCCTCCTGTTGATGTGCTGATTTTGGCTGCCGTTTGCAACGAGAAGGCTTCCTCTTGGGGTGTTGCACTTTTGGAGTATCTGGAAATTTTTAGCCATTTGGAACTTCGATGGAAAAGGCGAGTGGTGAAGATTACTGTTTAATTTGCCTGCCTGCGTGTTCTCAACGAAGGAGGAGCATTAAATGTAAGTTTTCTTTCAGCTGAATTGTTTTCGAAGTGCATTAAGTTGATACAAAATAGCCAGGGAGGCCATTTGGTCGGGATAGGAGCGGGCCAGCGCCGATTTTAAGTGTAGGTAAGACTTTTTCCAAAGGTGTTGCATGTGTCTGTGCGCGGTTTCAATAAAAAAACATTATTGGGAAAAGTGGCCAGAAAGGGCGCGAAAACTGCTTTTTAACGTACACCAGCGCCAGAATGTATGGTGCCCAACATTCTGGCGCTGGTAGTCTGTGCCGACGCCCCAACACTGGGGAAACGTTACAACAAATATAAATAATATAAGAAAGCTACAAAAGGGAGTTGAGAAAGGCTAGGCAGTGGTATGAGTGAAAATTGGCCAAAGCATAAAGGCTTTCTACATGCGCGTTAGTAGTAAGAGGCTCTTTGTGGTAAGAGCATGACTGTAAAGAGATGAAGACAAGCCTGCAGTGGTGAATGAGGTAATTGCAGAGATATTAAATAAATACTTCCTCAGTTTTTAAAGAGAGATGGATATTGGAATCAAAGAACCATCAGAAGTGAGTGCAGAACAGTTAGTGGAGATTATTACTCAAAACGAATGGTGCTTAAGAAGTTGCTCAAAATGTAAGGTAGACAAATCATAGGGGCATGATCTTTTAGTTAAGAGAATCCTAACGGAAGTTGGGGAAGAAATAGTGGAGGCTGTGACTAATTTTCCAAAATTCTGTGGAAACTACAATTGTGGCAAATATAACTCACCTCATCAAAAAAGACTGAGGTAAGCCAGGAAATTAAAAGCTAGTTAGTCTTGCTCCAGTTGTTCAACTGCAATTAAATTAAAAAACACTTTGATAAACTTGAGCTAATCAGAGACAGTCAACCAAGGTTTCTGAAGGATAGGTTGTGCTTGACCAACCTCAGAGAATGTGCTTTATATACATTTGATAAAGCATTGCATAGACCCAGTTTTCGGTAAGTCTCAGATGGTTTAGTGACTACAGTTACCGTGCATAGGAGTGTCTCTAATCCTTTCCTTGCACACTATCTAACAGTACAATGAAACACATCAACTCACCCTTAAGGTTTCAGTATCAGCCTTCCTCAGCTATTGATCTAAATTATCACCTGTGGCAGTTTTGCTTTGAACATAAGAATATAAGAAATAGGAGCAGGAGTAGATCATTTGGCCTTGAGCCTGCTCCGCCATTTAATAACATCATGGTTGATCTGATCGTGGACTCGGCTCCACTTCCCTGCCCGCTCCCCATAACCCTTTATTCCCTTATTGCTCAAAAATCTGTCTATCACCACCTTAAATATATACAATGACCCAGTCTCCACAGCTCTTTGGGGCAGAGAATTGCACAGATTTACAACCCTCAGAGAAGAAATTCCTCCTTATCTTGGTTTTAAATGGGCGATCCCTTATTCTGAGACTGTGGGCCCAAGTTTCCGCCCTCTCCAAAAATGCCGCATCTCCATAAGGTGCGGCAACTTTCTGGAAGAAAAAGGGCGGCGAAAACTTACCTTGTGATTCTCCGGTCTCCTCTGGACGTCTTCGTGCTCGGCGTGGCACAGCACAAGGGGTCGGGGGCGGAGCCAGGTCCCGGCGCTGAAAACCGTGCTGGGACCTCTGCACATGCGCGTTAGACTGTGCGCGTATGTGAGTAGCTCCTCGCCAAGG
>NC_091988.1:32937590-33013360 GCF_044704955.1 Pristiophorus japonicus
GGGGGCGGGGAGCGGGGAGCGAGTGTCGGGTCTGGTCTGGAGGCAGGGGGGAGCGGGGAGCGGGTCTGGTCCGGAGGCAGGGGGGGGCGGGGAGCGGGGAGCGAGTGTCGGGTCTGGTCTGGAGGCAGGGGGGGGGGCGGGGAGCGGGGAGCGAGTGTCGGGTCTGGTCTGGAGGCAGGGGGGAGCGGGGAGCGGGTCTGGTCCGGAGGCAGGGGGGGGGCGGGGAGAAAGTGTCGGGTCTGGTCCGGAGGCAGGGGGGTGGCGGGGAGCGGGTGTCGGGTCTGGTCTGGAGGCAGGGCGGACGCGGGGAGCGAGTGTCGGGTCTGGTCTGGAGGCAGGGGGGAGCGAGTGTCGGGTCTGGTGGGGGGGGGGGGAGCAGGAGCTGGCCGTGGGAGGAGCCTTATTCACACAGCCCCAGTGAGGCCATTGGGCCAGGGCTAGGGGCTGCGTGCTTCGGGCCCCTCCCACACAGTTCGGCGCCTGGAGCTACTGCACTTGCGTGCCCACTGTAGCGCGCATGTGCAGAGGTCCCGGCACTGTTTTCAGCGCAGGGACCTGGCTCCGCCCCCCCACAGCTCGTGCTGGCTGCGCCGAGGGCCAGAGGACCTGCAGGGAGGTGGAGAATACCGAGGATTTTTTTAGGCGCACTTTGTGGCGCGAAAAACGGGCGTCCAGGTCGGGACTGTGCCGTTCTAGGCGCGTGTGGAAACTTGGACCCTCTGTGTGGAAAAAGTGCATCCCGATTTCACTCTTAACTGACCTAGTCCTAGTTTTAAGATTATGCCTTCATCTTCTGTATTTTCCAATAGACAAAATAGTGTATCTACCCTGTCGAATCTCTTTGTCATTTTAAACAGCTCTATTAGATCACCCATCAACCTTCTAAATTCAAGGGAATACACACACCCAGTTTATGCAACCTGACCTTATCATAACCCTTTTAGCCCTGGTATCACTCTGGTGAATCTGTGCTTTACACCCTCAAAAGCCAATATGTCTTTTATGAGGTCTGGTACCTAAAAGTGAATGCAGTGTGCTCCAGATGGGGTCTGACCAAGGCTCTATACAACTGAAGCATCACTTCCTCACTTTTGCATTCCAGTCCACATGAAATAAAGGCCATGATTCCATGAATGTTTCTGCTTTTTGTAGTTGTGCACCAGCTTTTGGTGTTTTGTGTACATTTTGTGTACCTTTGCTCCTTCACAATCCCTAGTCTCTCACCATTAAGAAAATGTTTCTATTTGTTTATCTCTGATCCAAAGTAGACGACCTTTCACTTTCCCTTCTGCCAAAGTTTTTCCCACTCACTTAATTTGTCCATGTCCTTTTGTAATTTCCTGCTCCCATCTACACAACTTAATCTGCTTCCTAACTTAGGGTCCAAAATTGCCCAGGAGTTGCTCCATTTTTTTTTGGAGCAACTTGATTTTTCTGGCGTATCTTAAAAATCCCCATTTTGCACATTCAATTTGCGCCAGTGTAAGTTAGGATTTTTTTAGTTTAGTTTTGTTCAAAAGGGGTGTTACCAGCCACTTATGCTTGTTTTGGCCATTTCAGCCACTTTGGACAGCTAATAGTTGCTCCAAACTAACTTAGGCCAGTGTATGTGGCCACTTGTGGACACACAGAAAACTCTTGCGGAGAGTTTAAAAAATCAGTGCAGGTAGGTACTTAATGACTTGACTAAAGAATGTGAATAGGATCAAACAGCTATACAGGACTGACAAACTTTGCAAAGTTAATTTACTATACAATAGAAGCATTCATGGAAGCTTAAACTACAAAAATAAAAGAAGTAAAGGGACAAAACAAATTTACATAATTTTTTCAAAATATCCAAATAAAAAATAGAAGTCCCTGCTCCTTGTAGGAAAGTATTTTCATCAATAGGGTTAAGGAAAGTCTTGAGTAAGCTCAATAAAATTACTGGCTACACAGTTATCACACCCTCTTTCCCCCCCCCCCCCCCCGATCAAAACTCTCCTCTCCCCACCCCCTCCATCAAAATTATCCTCTCTCTTCTCCCCCCCCCCCCCCCCCCCCAATCAAATCTATCCTCTCTCCTCCTCCTCCACCTCCACCTCCACCCACCCCCCCCCCGGATCAAAACTCTTCTCTCTCTTCCCCCCCGCAATCAAAAGTCTCCCCGCACCAACCTGTTTCTTGTAGCCCTCAGCGCGGGAAGGCAGCGGCAGGCCATTCGGCCAGGGATAGGGGCGGGCGCATCGGGTCCCACACTGCAGCACGCATCATCATCATCATGGGAGGAGCTACTGCGCATGCGCGAACGTTCTACTGCACATGCGGACAGCTGCTGGCACTCTTTTAGCAGGGTCCTAGCTCTGCCCCCCCAATGGACTCGCCACGCCGCGCCAAGCCCCGGAAGAGTCCACAGAGGGGCCAGAATCCGGGGACATCTTTTTGGCGCCATTTTGACCCTAGGAAGTCGGTGCATCTCACGTGAGTGCGCCGGAAAAAACGGGTGGGCCAAATTTGGGCCGTTAGTATCAGCTGCAAGCGTGTATGCATAACTCTCCTTCATCCAAGTGATTTTTAAATGTATTTTGTAATATATATATATATGTATAATATGGTGAAGCCCAGTACTGATCCCTGCAGAATACAACTTGTCGCATCTCTCCACTCAGAAGCCCCCCTAATCCCTACTTTCTATCTTCTACCTCCCAACCCATGAAGCATCAGATCATGACTTCAAGAAGCATTTCAACTACAGGTGTCCCCACTCATGAAAAAGTTAGAAATTGGAAATCTTAGCAGCGTTTTGAGGATACTGTCGAAGTTTTTTGATTGAAAAATGTAAGCAGATTGATTTATTTTGCAAGAAGGTTCTTTGGGACAGGATACCAATTAAAATCTTAATGCATGAAGCAGGTTTCATTGTGGAATACACCTCCTTTAGATCTAAGCTCTTCAAATATTGCGTGAAATTTTATGAATATAAATCACTTATTGTTGCATGTGAAAATGTGGAGGGGCTGAAATCTTGCATGAATAGAGATTAGAAATAGATTAATGAGCAGCTGTTCCTCGATGCCAGTTGCTGTTGCAGTTCGAACTGCTCTCCATGACTCCTACTGTACTGATTGATATCTACATTTAGACTTGTTTATACATAAAAAGTTGGAGTTTACTAAGAGGAAAACTTGCTTTAGCAAGATGAATTGTAAAAAAAAAAGTGCATATAGTTTGATCCATTTTTTTGTCAATTCTACTGTGTGTCAATCATTACTTCACCATGTACACTGTATTGGCAAATGAGCATTAATGCAACCAGAGAGCTCGTTAGTACTTCCCACATTACAACAGTGACTACACTCCAAAAGTACTTAATTGGCTGTAAAGCGCTTTGAGACGTCCGGTGGTCGTGAAAGACGCTTTATAAATGCAAGTCTTTTCTTACTTTTTGGCTGAGAGAGGTGAAGGCTAATGCATCCAATGGAATAGCACACTTGTATAGTGTGAAGTTCTCTCTGAATCTTGGGCTTTGTGTTTCTAGTATACAAGAGAGCCAACTTCACATAACTGCTGTGAGTCTAAGGTCTGTTTTCAATCTTTTGCCTTGAGCTGCCATGTCCCATTGAAACTAAAAGAGATGCACCAATTTACAGTGCGATAGTTGAACTTTGATTACAATTGATCCCAGATGAATGGAGAAATACAATGAAGTAGTTTTATTCTCTGATGTTGGCCCTCATCCTATGGAGAGAATCCTGATGTTTTATCTGACCAGATGCTTGTACTTTTCCTTCAAATTTCTTTGGCAGTGGGAAAAAATAAATTTTGGCGAGACTTTTAATGTGTTATTCTGAAAATTCAAATTGTTTTGTAGGAAGGCTTGCAATTTAAAGTGTATGGATATAATTTTTACAAAGAAAACTGATTTTTGTTAGTTTGCAGAGAGACACTAGATGGCACTTGTGTTCGTATTTAGTCTTGCATTCCAAGGTTTTCAAAGTACAGAATAATTTCTAAGGCTGCACAATTGAGTAAAGTGCAGCTTTTAAAATGTCATTATACTTTTATTTTATGTTTTTATGATCTATTATCTCAGTTATGTCAGCCAATTTGAATTGGGATTTAAAAAAAATCTGTTCCTATTTTGTTCTTGCATTTAAGCGTGTCAGATTATTTTTGCTTGTCTTATACATTTAATCGTGAATAACTAGACGTAAGAGTTGATTGCCAAAGGAGATTTGAGAGTAGTGCCCTTACTGTCAAGACAGCATTTGACCGAGTATGGCACCGAGGAGCAGAACTGAGGTCAGTGGGGGTCATGGGTAAACCCTCCAGTTGATGGAGTCATACTTGACATGAGAAGGATGGGTCTGGTTGTCAGGCCAGTTATTGCAGCCATAAGGAATCTCTGCAGAAGATCCTTCGGGAAATGTCCTTGATGCAACCATCTTCAGCTGTTTCATCAATGACCTTAACCCCCTCCCTCGCCACTAGGGGTGGATTAACCATGGGGCGGATGGGGCTGTAGCTACAGGCCCACCAAAGAACAGAGGCCCACCAATAAATGTAGGAAAAAAAATATAAGGCCTCCCAAATAGGCTGACTAGAATAGACAATGAGAGGAAATACAAGTTTTATTTCACATTATTGAGAGAAATTTGCATATATGTATCGGAATCTAGTATTGCAATGTTACCAGAACAAGAATACGTATCCACTTGATGCAGAATACAGGTGTGACGACCGAAACCTGGAAACCTCGGGACTGAGGCCGTTCCAAATTCCTGGTATTTCTGGATTTCGGAACGTCTTTGCCTGGGCCGAGGGAGGTAGGTAAGGAGGTGAAATATTTTGGGGGGTGAGGGTGGGGCGCGGAGGCAGGTGTCGGTCGGGTCGTCGGGGGAGGTCGATCGGGTTGAGGCCAGGGAGGTCGGTCGAGCTGCGGTGGGGGGAAGGTCGGGCGGGGTTGAGGGCAGGTCGGGAGGTCAGGTCGAGGCCAGGCGGGTCGAGGGGAGGTTGGGAGCTCGGGTCGTGGGAAGGTCGGGTGGGCCTCGGCCAGGGGAGGTAGGTCGGGCCGCGGCAGGGGAAGGCCAGGTGAGGTTGGCCTGAGGCGGGGGTAGGTCGGGCAGCCGGAGGCTGGGGAGGTCGAGGCGAGGTCGGGCGGCCGGAGGTTGGGCGGAGACCAGCAGAGGTCGGGCCGCTGAGGCGGGGGAGTCCGGATATCGAAACATTTTCCGGATGGCCCCGCCACGGATTGGTCCGGATTCCGGAACTCTGGATTTCAATGTTGAATTTACTGGCCTATGTTTTTGTACTCCGAATCAGAATCATATATGCAATGTAATGAACTTGAACAACCATAACTATAGGCCCCTTTGGATCAGTTTGCCCCAGGCTCATCAGGCCTTTAATGCGGCCCTGCTCACCACCCTTCATAAGGTCAGGAGTAGACCTGTTGAGTGACAACTCTGCAGTGTTGAACTTTATTCACTCTTCTGGTAATGAAGCAGACCGTGCCAGCTGCAGCAGGAAGTGAATAGCATCCAGACTTGAGCTGAAGTGCTGCAAAGGTGCCAGACAATGACCATCTCAAACAAGAAAAGGCCCAACTACGTTCCCCTGATCTTCCATGGTATCGCCATCGCTGAGTTGTCCATCATCAGCATCCTGGACATTAGTCCTGACCAGAAGCATACCTCGATCAGCCATATTAAAAATGTGGCTACAAAAGCAGACCGAGGCTTGATTATCTGAGATGAGTGGCTCAAAGAGCACTTTTATGATGCCACGCTATCTTGTGTTCCTTTGTTTTGGTGGTGAATGCTTTGGCATGGTCAGTCGTAGGGTGGTGCATGAGGTGTCCATACCAGAGGAGTGTGTAACAATCAACCACCGGGACAGTGCTGATAGGTTAGTCAGGTTGCGCAGGGTTTCATTTTGTCCTGAGGCTTAATCTTTAATTGTGTGGAAAGCAATGTAGAATCAAATCCATTGTGCTTGTGTTAATATTGAACATCTTTCTGGAAACCCATTTATTCTGTTTAAGATATTAAGATCACCTTTTCCACCAGTGTATAAATATCACAGTATTTATAGTCTTTCCTCATAGCTCTAATGTTTAAAAAAAAAAAGTCCAAATTACTTTAGTGCTGAGAAAGGTTAAGGAGTGACCTGACTGAGGTCTGAAAGATAATGCTCATATAGTACTGGACCAAGACCTTGCTCAGCTAAGCCCATGTGGTGATCGGTGTGCAACGACCACCCCACGTTAAAAGAACTCACGCACAGGCATCTTCCACTCATTTAATATGAAGATCGGGGCCTGGAACGTCAGAACCCTAATGGACAACTCCAACAGCGACAGGCCGGAGCGCCGCACTGCCATAGTTGCCCGGGAGCTTAGACTCTTTGACATCGACATCGCTGCCCTAAGCGAGACCCAGCGGGCAGGGGAAGGCCAGCTTAAAGACCATGGTGGAGGTTATATCTTTTTCTGGAAAGGAAAACCAGAGGAAGAATGCCGCCTTCATGGAGTTGGCTTCGCCGTCAAAAATGAACTGGTTGGCCGCCTCAAAGACTCTCACTGCGGGATTAGCGAACGCCTGATGACCCTTCGCCTTACCCTATCCTGGAACCAATGCGCCACAGTCATCAGTGCGTACGCCCCAACACTCGATGTAATGGACGAGGCTAAAGAGGGCTTTTATTCCAACCTCGAGACATCCCTGACCTGCGTCCCCAAGGACGACAAATTAATCCTCCTAGGAGACTCTAATGCTATAGGCAGCAAAGACACAGCCCTCTGGGGAGGTGTAATTGGCAGAGAGGGGGTAGGGAAATCCAACTCCCAATGGCACCCTACTGCTGACAAAACGTCTAGAACACGAACTCCTCATCACCAACACCCTGTTCCGCCAGAGGGACAAATACAAGGCATCGTGGCAACACCCTCGCTCCAAACACTGGCACCTGCTCGACGATGTCATCGTCCGACCCAAGGATCGCAAGGATGTGCGCATCACCCGTGCCATGACTGGAGCCGATGACTGCTGGATGGACCATCGCCTAATCTGATCCATCATCAATATTAACATTGCCCCAAAGCAGAGGGGACAGCAGAAGCAGTGCTGCAAAAAAATTAATGCCGGGGCACTTAAAGACCCAGCTAAGAGAGCCCTATACAGCCAATGCCTCACATCTAATCTAGCGTGCCTTGATGGCCCTGAGATGCTCAATGCCCACAGCGCTTGGTCTGCCCTCCAGGCCTCCATAATCAGTACCTGTGAAAAAACACCTGGTTACTCAACCAGAAAACACCAGGACTGGTTTGATGAAAATGACCAGGAAATCCAAGAACTAATAGACTGTAAGCGCAGAGCATTTTTGAGCCTCAAGCAACAACCAAACTTGGGTGCTACAAAGCAACATTACAGACGGCTCAAGGCTGAGGTCCAACCAAAAACCCGGGACCTAAAGAACAGTTGGTGAATGGAAAAAGCACAGATGATACAACAACTAGCCGACAGCCACGACATACGAGGATTCTTCACTGCTGTCAAGGCCAACTATGGCCCAAACTCCCAAGGCCCCACCCCACTCCTGACAGAACGGGGAAACACTCATCGAGGACACCGAGGCTGTCAGGGCCCGCTGGAAGGAGCACTTGGAAGATCTCCTCAATCGAGACTCTGCCTTTGACTCGCGTGTTCTCAACTCCATCCCGATGCATGCAACCCGCCACCACCTCAGTGAAACTCCAACGCTGCAAGAAGCAGGCAAAGCCATAAAACAGCTCAAGCACAACAAGGATACGGGTGCGGATGGAATTCCTGCTGAGGCGCTAAAATATGGCGGAGAGGCACTGTTGGCGCAGATACATGACCTCCTCTCTCTCATTTGGAGGGAGGAAAGCATGCCAGGAGATCTCAGAGATGCAGTGATCGTGTCCATTTTTAAAAAGGGGAAAAAATCCGACTCTGGCAACTACAGGGGAATCTCCCTACTATCGACCAATGGGAAAGTTGTCGCTAGAGTCCTCCTCAACCGTCTTCTCCCTGTGGCCAAGGAGCTCCTCCCGGTGTCACAGTGCAGATTTCGTCCCCTACGGGGAACAACGGACATGATCTTTGCAGTACGACAACTACAGGAAAAATGCAGGGAGCAGCGCCAGCCCTTATACATGGCCTTTTTCGACCTTACAAAGGCCTTTGACACTGTCGACCATGAGGGCTTATGGAGCGTCATCCTCCGTTTTGGGTGCCCCCAAAAGTTTGTCAACGTCCTTCGTCTGCTCCATGACCATATGCAGGTTGCGATTCTTACCAGCGGATCTGTTACAGACCCATTCCATGTCCGAACCGGGGTCAAACAAGGCTGCATCATCGCTCCAATCCTCTTTTCAATCTTCCTCGCTGCTATGCTCCACCTCACTGTCAACAAGCTCCCCACCGGAGTGAAACTAAACTACAGAACCAGTGGGAAGCTGTTTAACCTACGCTGCCTCCAGGCCAGGTCCAAGACCACCCAAACCTCTGTTGTTGAACTGCAGTACGCGGACGATGCCTGCGTCTGCGCACATTCGGAGACTGAACTCCAGGATATAGTCAATGTATTCACCGAGACATATGAAAGCATGGGCCTTAACGCTTAACATCCGTAAGACACAGGTCCTACAGCAACCTGTCCTCGCCGCACAGCACTGCCCCCCCCAGTCATCAAGATCCACGGCGCGGCTCTCGACAACGTGGACCACTTCCCATACCCCGGGAGCCTCTTATCAACAAAGGCAGACATTGATGTGGAGATTCAACATTGCCTCCAGTGCAACAGTGCAGCCTTCGGCCGCCTGAGGAAAAGAGTGTTTGAACCTACCACCAAGCTTTATGGTCTACAGGGCTGTAGTAATTCCCACCCTCCTATATGGGTCAGAGACATGGACGACTTACAGAAGACACATCAAGTCGCTGGAGATATATCACCAACGATGCCTCAGCAAGATCCTACAAATCCCCTGGGAGGACAGATTCACCAACATCAGGGTAACATCCCCAGCATTGAAGCACTGACCACGCTAGATCAGCTTCGTTGGGCAGGCCACTTAGTTCGCATGCCAGACACGAGACTCCCTAAACAACTGCTATATGCGGAACTCCTTCATGGCAAATGAGCCAAAGGTGGGCAGCGGAAACGGCACAAGGACACACTCCAAGCCTCCCTGGTGAAGTGCGACATCACCACTGACTCCTGGGAGACCCCGGCCGAAGACCGCCCTAGGTGGAGAAAGTGCATCCGGGAGGGCGTTGAGCTCTTCGAATCTCAACACTGCGAGCGTGAAGAGACCAGGCACAGGCAGCGGAAGGAGAGTGTGGTAAATCAGTGCCATCCCCCCCTCCCCCCATATCCCCCGACAAATATCTGTCCCACCTGTGACAGGGTCTGTGGCTCTTGCATTAGACTATTCAGCCACCAAAGAATCACTAGGAGTGGAAGCAAGTCTTCCTCGATTTCGAGGGACTGCCTATGATGATGCTGATGATGAAAGACAATGGCCCTGAATTTGCGGTCGGACTAGCGAACAATCTTTACCTGATGGTCCCGGAGGTTTGGACACATGCGCTCCTGGGCCTCTATGCGTAGGCCTGTGTAGAGGCCCACGTATCCCAGGGGCGCATGCGGTTCGCAAGCACCCCTGGGATAACATGGGCTGACCCAACCAATGAAAGAAGGGGATCCCCATTCATACTTATGAGGATTCCACATGTCTGGAATCCTCAAGTCTGAATGGGAACACCCACAAAAATACACTTCAAATAAATAAAACAAAAACATCACATATTTAAAATTAATCAAAATGGCATTTAATTAAATATTTAAAACATTTAATTTTTTGAAAAATAAATTTACATATTTTAAAGGGGCGAAAAAATAAACTTGCCTTATTTCACATTTTTTTAAATGTGTAAATTATTGAAAAAAAGTATTTTTCTGTTTTTTAAAAGTCTTACACTGGTAGTAGCAGGCCTTACACGCAGGCCCTTTTCCCAGGGATACGTGCGATTTGCAAGAAGTTTCTTGAGGCATCGGAAGGTTCCGGGTTTTAGCGTATGCTAAACCTGGAACTTGCGGGCCCTTTGGGCGCGTACGCACCAGTAGGGGCCGCAAATTACGGCCCAATGAAGGATCATGATAAAGTAAATAGTAATAGATTGTTTCCACTGATCAGCAAGATGGCACAAATTGAAGATAGTCACAAAGAATTAAAGGAGATTTTAGAAAAGGCTTCTTTGTACAGAAAATTTGGAATTCTCACCCACAATAGTTTGCGGCATAATTACTTTTTAAAAGGGAGTTAGGTAGTTGTTTGAAAAAGAAGCCTATTGAAGGGAATGGGGAGCTGGATTAGCCTCGATCGCTTTTGAACAAGGAAAAAAACTCTTGTGACTAAATGGCCTATTTCTGTGATGTATCATTCTTTGATTTTAGGTGCTCAGTCCCACTTATGAAGCCAGTTGCCATCCTTCATACTCCCTACATGGTCAGTATGTCTCAGTGGTGTTATGCTGAGCATTGTATCCATATTTACATTGAGTCTACAGCACAGTAATGGGCCATTCAGCCCAACTGATCTATGCCGTTGTTTATGCTCCACACGAGCCTCCCAGTTAATTCCCCCAGATCTCCCTCTTAGACTGTTCTGATTCAATTTGTACTCTCACTGTTTTCTTCCTTTCCCCAGTATCATGAGATCCATTTCTGTAAGTTAAACAATATCTTTCACTTTTGTGAATCAATTTTCCAACCTGTCTATTGGCAAGAGCTTTCTTGCTGTCCTAGCCACCAAATTATTAAAAATACCAATGAATTGATCCCTGCACTACCTCAATAATTACTTTGTGTTGATGCTGCTCCCCCAACAGTGACCCTTTACATCTTCTGACTCTAAACAGTTAAGTATTCACCTCAAAAGCTTCCCTCCTCTTTCATGCCTTTCGACCGTGTAAAATATTTGTGTGTGGGACTGCATAAAAGGCTTTGCTGACATTGAGGTGTATTAAATCTGCTTATCAGCTGATACCATTGTATTCTCAAGAAAACTGCATCACATTTGTCAAGCAAGATCTACCATTTGTAAAGCCGTGTCGACTGCTTATGCTGTTTTTATCTCTTAATGCATTATTATTTTTTCTTTCAGGTTGCTTTCTATTATTTGATCCATTATCGACATTGTACTTAAGTACTTTGTTGTCTGGATTATTCTTCCACCTCATTTTATAAACTGGAGTCTGTTACTGCTCTCTAGTCCCTTAAAATGTCTGTCAGGATATGAGCAACTTCATTGTCATGTCTTTTAATACTGTACTGTTAAGCTCATCAGTCTGGATTAGGCTTGCCAACTCTGGTTTGACATAGTCCTGAAGATCTGATTATGATATTTGATCTCTTGACCCGGCTCATGTGATGCTTAATTACATGACATTTGATCACGTGACATTTGCCCACTGTTTGCAAATGTTATTACATTTGCCTTAGTTGAGTGTCTCGGTAACACCAAGCCCCAAATAAAATATTGGGGGTAGAGTAAAATAGTGTTACTGGACTAGTAATTCAGAGGCCTGCACTAATGATCCGGAGACATCAAATCCCACCACGGCAGCTGGGGAATTTCATTTCTGTTAATCAAGTAAATCTGGAATAAAAAGCTAGTATCTGTAATTGTGACCATGAAACTGTGGGATTGTCGTAAAAGACCATCTGGTTAACTAATGTCCTTTTAGGGAGGGAAATCTGCCATCCTTGCCTGGCCTATATGTGACTCCAGACAAGCATAGTCATACTCGCATGCATTCAACCAATGTCCCAGACTCTTCCATCATCATTCCTGTCGGCAGGACACAGCCACCAGAGGTGCTGTCACAGTGATAAACACTCTGGAGGGAGTGGCCCTGGGAGTCCTCAACATTGACTTCGAACCCATGAAGTCTTGTGGGCAAGGAAACCTGCTGATTACCACCTACCACTCTCCCTCAAGTGATGAATCAGTACTCCTCCATGTTGAACATTATTTGGAAGAGGCATTGAGAGTAGCAAGGGCACAGTATGTACTCTGGGTAGGGAACGTCAATGTTCATCACCAAGAATGGCTTGTCAGCACCACTACTGACCAAGCTGGCCAAGTCTTGAAAGACATAGCTACCAGACATTCGTTCTGGGATGTGGGCATCGCTGGCAAGGCCAGCATTTATTGCCCATCCCTAATTGCCCTTGCGAAGGTGGTGATGAGCCGCCACTTTGAACCGCTGCAGTCTGTGTGGTGAAGGTACTCCCACAGTGCTGTTAGGGAAGGAGTTCCAGGATTTTGACCCAGCGATGATGAAGGAACGGCGATATATTTCCAAGTCAGGATACTGTGTGCCTTGGAGGGGAAATTGCATGTGATTGTGTTCCTCTGTGCCTGCTGTTCTTGTCCTTCTAGATGGTAGATGTTGCAGGTTTGTGAAGTGCTGCCGAAGAAGCCTTGGTGAGTTGCTGCATTGTATCTTACACATGCTACACACTGCAGCCAAGGTGAGCCGGTGGTGGAGGGAGTGAATGTTGAAGGTGGTGGATGGGGTGCCAATCAAGCCGGCCGCTTTGTCCTGGATGGTGTCGAGCTTCTTGATTGTTTTTGGAGCTGCACTCATCCAGGCAAGTGGAGAGAATTCCATCACTCTCCTGACTTGTGCCCTGAGATGGTGGAAAGGTTTTGGGGAGTTGGGAGGTGAGTCACTCACCGCAGAATACCCAGCCTCTGACCCACTCTTGTTGCCACAGTATTTGTGGCTGGTCCAGTTAAGTTTCTGGTCAATGGTGACCCTCTGGATGTTGATGGTGGGGGATTCAGCGATGGTAATGCCGTTGAATATCAAGGGGAGGTGGTTAGACTCCCATTGGAGATAGTCATTGCCTGGCAATTTTGTGGCACGACTGTAACTAGCCACTTATCAACCCAAGCCTGAATGTTGTCCATGTTCTGCTGCTTGTGGGCATGGACTGCTTCATTTTCTGAGGAGTTACGACTGGAACGAAACACTCTGCAATTATCAGCGAACCTCCCCACTTCTGGCCTTATGATGGAGGAAAGATCATTGATGAAACAGCTGAAGATGGTTGGTTGATTGCAGCTCCAAGTCACACATCATCCTGACTTGGAAATATAGTGCCGTTCCTTCACTGTTGCTGGGTCAAAATCCTGGAACAAGCTACCTAACAGCACTGTGGTAGGATTTTCAGCACACGGACTGCAGCGGTTCAAAGCGACGGCTCACCCTCACCTTCTCGAGAGATATTAGGGATGGGCAATAAATGCTGGCCTTAGTGGCGACGCCACTTCCCATGAATAGGTTAAAAAAAATTAACTTTTTGTTTTGTAGTGAGATGATTAACATAATTTATAAATCAAAGAAAGAACACAGAAGAATTGAAAGCTTTAAGGATAAGCTGCTCCCCCAACAGTGACCCTTTGCATCTTCTGACTCTAAACAGTTAAGTATTCACCTCAAAGATTTCCCTCCTATTTCATGCTTTCTACCTTGTAAAATATTTGCGTGGGGTACTGTGTAAAAGGCTTTGTTGACATCGAGGTATATTAAATCTACTGAGCTCCCCTTACCAGCTGACACCATTGTATTCTCAAATAAACTGCATTACATTTGACAACAAGATCTACCATCTGTAAAGCCATGTCGACTGTTTATGCTGTTGTTATTTCTTAATGCCTCATTATCCTTTTTTCAGGTGGCTTTCTATTATTTGATCCATTATCGGCATTGAACTGAAGTACTTTGTTGTCTGGGTTATTTTATAAACTGAAATCTCATACACTGCTATCTCGTCCCTTAAAATGTGAGCAATTTCTATGTCACTTTCATTTAATACTGTTCTATTAAGCTCATCAGGGCTGGGTGCTTTGCTCATTTTTAGTACCTTGTCTGTAAGCTCCTTGTGGGAAATTTCTACATCAACTTATTTTTTTCTCTTGCCCTTTACACTCGAGCCCTGTTTGGGAAGGAAGTCTTCAAATTCATTTGTAAACAGTGGCACAAAGAAGTTATCACATCTGTGTAGATTTCTACTTTTTACTATGCTGCATAAACAGTATATTTTGACATTAGCTAATTTTGTCAGGGAATGCTTTCAGAGATTGAGGTAGTATTTTAGATTCTGCCACATAATACCTATTTGTTTGACTCATTAATACCCCCTCTCGATTTGTCTGCAAAATTCCAAATATTATGTCAATAGAGGATCACCAGAACTCTTTTTTGCTTCAAACAAGTGAAGCCAAAAAAAACTACTTTTGCAAAACCTTTCCTTGGCTAAAATGATTATTTTGAAATTTGACTTGTTTGGAATTCATCTTGTACAAAAATGAATAATTCAATGCTGCACTGAGGAAGACTATGTGTATAATTAATATATGTCAACTTTATATTTGTATAGGACATTAATTATATTTAATGTAAATTGTTTGACCTTCCTGTGATGAAACCCAGTTGTAATTTTGTAATGCCGCGGAGTACTATGTAATCTATACTTGCTGAACTTTGTGTGAGTAAATGAAATCATTCATACTGCAGGTTTTATCAAAATTGGGGGAAAAAAATTCCCAAATGTTCAAAGCTGTTTCTCCCAAGTCGCCAGCAGCAGCACTTGGGACACCAAGTGTTGGCCTGAATTTTCAAGACCTTTTATGATTCAACGGGTTAGTTTTTTAAAAAACATTATCATTGCCTTCATTCATTATAACATCTTATCCTAGTTGATTCACTATCATCCCCCTGTCAATTACCTAACTTATCAGTTGCTTCTTTTCTGCTGAACTCTAATTCCTCTGAGTGAAGAAGTTTCTCCTCATCTCAGCCCGAAATGGCCTACCCCTTATCCTAAGACTGTGTCCCCTGGTTCTGGACTTCTCCAACATCAGGAACATTCTACCCGCATCTAACCTGTCCCGTCCCGTCAGAATCATATATGTTTCTATGCGATCCCCTCTCATCCTTCTAAACTCCAATGTATAAAGGCCCAGTTGATCCAGTCTCTCCTTATATGTCAGTCCAGCCATCCCAGGAATCAGTCTGGTGAACCTTCGCTGCACTCCCTCAATAGCAAGAATGTCCTTCCTCAGCTTAGGAGACCAAAACTGAACATAATATTCCAGGTGAGGCCTCACCAAGGCCCTGTACAACTGCAGTAAGACCTCCCTGCTCCTATACTCAAATCCCCTAGCTATGAAGGCCAACATGTACCTTCTTCACCGCCTGCTGTACCTGTATGCCAACTTTCAATGAGTGATGAATCATGACACCCAGGTCTCATTGCACCTCCTCTTTTCCTAATCTGCTGCCATTCAGATAATATTCTGTCTTAGCGTTTTTTGCCCCCAAAATGGATAACCTCACATTTATTCACATTATACTTCATCTGCCATTCATTTGCCCACTCACCTAACCTGTCCATGTCACCCTGCAGCCTCTTAACGTCCTCCTCACAGCTAACACCGCCACCCAGTTTCGTGTCATCTGCAAACTTGGAGATATTACACTCAATTCCTTTATCTAAATCATTGATGTATATTGTAAAGAGCTGGGGTCCCAGCACTGAGCCCTGCGGCACTCTTCTAGTTACTGCCTGCCATTCTGAAAAGGACCCATTTATCCCGACTCTCTGCTTCCTGTCTACCGACCAGTTCTCTATCCACATCAGTATATTACCCCCAATACCAAGTGCTTTGATTTTGCACACCAATCTCTTGTGTGGGACCTTGTCAAAAGCCTTTTGAAAGTCCAAATACACCACATCCACTCGTTCTCCCTTGTCCACTCTACTAGTTACATCCTCCCAAAATTTCAGAAGGTTTGTCAAGCATGATTTCCCTTCATAAATCCATGCTGAATTAGACCAATCCTCTCACTGCTTTCCAAATGCGCTGCTATTTCATCCTTAATAATTGATTCCAACATTTTCCCCGCTACTGATGTTTGGCTAACCGGTCTATAATTGCCCGCTTTCTCTCTCCCTCTCTTTTTTTTAAAAAGTGGTGTTACATTAGCTACCCTCCAGTCCATGGGAACTGATCCAGAGTCGATAGACTGTTGGAAAATGATCACCAATGCATCCACTATTTCTCGGGCCACTTCCTTAAGTACTCTGGGATGCAGACTATCAGGCCCCAGGGATTTATCGGCCTTCAATCCCATCAATTTCCCGAACACAATTTCCCGCCTAATAAGGATTTCCCTCAGTTCCTCCTTCTCACTCGACCCTCGGTCCCCTAGTACTTCTGGAAGGTTATTTGTGTCTTCCTTCGTGAAGACAGAAGCAAAGTATTTGTTCAATTGATCTGCCATATCTTTGTTCCCCATTATAAATTCACCTGAATTCTGACTGCAGTGGACCTACGTTTGTCTTCACTAATCTTTTTCTCTTCACATATCTATAGAAGCTTTTGCAGTCAGTTTTTATGTTCCCGGCAAGCTGCTTCTCGTACTCTATTTTCCCCCTCTTAATTAACCCTTTAGTCTTCCTTTTGTTGAATTCTAAATTTGTCCCTAAATTTGACTTGGACTTGGGTATACAGGACACAATTTCAAAATTTGTAGATGACACAAAACTTGGAAGTATAGTGAACAGTGAGGGGGGGTGGTGATGAACTTCAAGAGGACATAGATAGGCTGGTGGAATGGACAGACACGCGGCAGATGAAATTTAACGCAGAAATGTGCAAATTGATGCATTTTTGTTAGAAAAATAAGGAGAAGTAATATAAACTAAAGGGTACAATTCTAAAAGTGGGGGGACATGAACAGAGACCGCTTGTGGTATATGTGCACAAATTGTTGAAGGTGGCAGGGCAGGATGAAAAAAGTGTTTTTTTAAAAAAAGCATACGGGATCCTGGGCTTCATAAATAGAGGCGTAAGAGTACAAAAGCAAGGAAGTTATGATGAACCTTTATAAAACACTGGCCTCAACTAGAGTATTATGTCCACTTCTGGGCATTGCACTTCAGGTTGTGAAGGCCTTAGAGAGAGCGTAGAAAAGATTTACAAGAATGGTTCCAGGGATGAGGGCCTTCAGTTATGTGGATAGACTAGAGACGCTGGATTTGTTCTCCCTTAGAGCAGAGAAGGTTAAGAGAAGATTTGATGGAGGTTTTCAAAATCATGAGCGATCTGGACATGGTAGAGAGAAATTGTTCCCATTGGCGGAAGGGTTGAGAACCAGAGGACACAGATTTAAGGTGTTTGGCAGAAGAGCCAAAGGTGACCTGAGGAAACATTTTTTTATGGAGTGAGTGATTATGATCTGGAATGCACTGCCTGAAAGGGTGGTGGAGGCAGATTCAATTGTGGCTTTCAAAAGGGAGTTGTACAAGTACCTGAAGGAAACAAGTTGCACGGCTGCGGGGAAAGGGCAGGGGAATGGCAGCCGGCATGGATTCGATTGGCAGAATGACCTCCTTCTGTGCTATGATGCAATGAAGTTCAGGTACCCCCATTCCTCTTAAACTAATATGGGGATATTTTGTGAGTATTGCTCCCATTTCCAGTCTGGATTAGGGTTGCCAACTCTGGTTTGACATAGTCCTGGAGATTTGATCACATGACACCACTCGTGCTTAATCACATGACGTTTCCCTACTTTTACTGCATTTGCCTTAATTGATTGTTTCAGTATCACCAAGCCCCAAATAAAAAATTTACTTTGTTTCACAGTGAGATGAATAACTGATTTATAAAGCAAAGAAATAACACAAAAGAGTAAAGATTTAAGGATATGTAATATTTAAATAAAAACTATGGGCTAGAGTTTTCACTTAACATCGCTGGGCTAGTGCCCATATATTGCCCAAAACGTTCTGCTATCGCCCATTTTGACCAAAAAGTGGAAAGTTGACCTGTAACATCGCCGGAGAATTATCTCCCCAACTTTCGGCTCACATCGCCGAGGTGATCGCTGGAGAATAGTTGCTTTGCCCTGGCCTTCCTCACAGACCACGGCACTACAGACGCCATTTTGAAAATCGCAGGAATAGAGGAGGCTGCTTAAGCAGGGTCTTAGATAGTTTGTGAATTACGGAAGGGCCTTTTAAAGATAATTAGACTGACAATTAGATGTTTTATTATATTATTAATAAGTGACGTTTCACCCATGCTTGGCCTGGTCAATGTTTCACAACAGTTGCATTCATGGTTTACTAAAACGTACATTATTAGAAGACACTGCACAACAATTGTAAGGCGAAATAAAATTGTTTTAATAAAATAATAACTCTTGAACGTTATTTTTAAATAACAGAGACAGAAACCCCCTCCCACCATTCACAACCCAACAGTGAAACAGCAATAAAAACACCAACCGTGAGCAATGTGATCAATATATACAATATAAAAAACATTGCACCCCACTCCCTACCTGCGGCCACATTTCCCTCTTGCTGTTTCCTTACCTCACTCACCTGTTTTGGTCCCCGGGTACTGCTATGAAGCAGGCGTGCAGGGGCAACGGCAAGACTTCCTGCCGTGGCGAGGGATGTGATGTCACGATCGCCTGTTGCGGGGCTGTTGGAGGGGAGGACAAAACGGGGATCGCCTTCCGAGTCAGGAGGTGGGGCTTCCTCCGGACTCGCCTGTGTGCTGGCGCTTGTGGTCACGGGATCTTGGGATGCAACGGCGTGTGCCTCCAGGAATGCATGCCGCAATGCATGGGAGGAGGCGGTGATTTGAATCATCTGCTGCGTCGCCTCCGCTTGGTGAGCAGACACCCGGGAGAATTCCTTTAGTCAAACATCTGGAGCTGCTCGCACTGGATCACGACAGACTCCTCACACAGTCATGCCAGCCTGTCTATGCGCTCGTCCAGGGTAGGCCTTTGCTCAAGCTGCTGACCCATCCTCCGTGGGGTCTGCGACAGCACCAATGTGCGCCTTTGGCGTCGCCAACTCCATGCCGCTTGTTGTGGGTACCTCTTCGGTGAGAATCACCGTCGTGGCCGCAGGTTCAACAGACAGAGGGATGCAAGGGGCGTCCTCCTCTGTCTCCAAGATTTCCTCCTCCTCAAGCTCGGTGGTCTCCTCTTCACCACCCGTGGTGAATGGCACATGCAGTGGGGTAGGTGCATGTGAGGGTGTGTCCTCCACTGACGCCTCTGGAGCTGGGAGTCCTGCAAAACACAATTGAGCTTATTAGAACAGAAGGGATTGGAGCGCCGCGCTGGCATACGTAGGAGGAGCAGCACTACTCCAATAAATGTGAGCGAGAGACCTTGCACATTAATGCATCAGAGAAGGGGACTGATGTTCTGCTCTTATGTTCTTCTGTGCTTATGTTGTCAACATGAGAGTAGCACAGAGGCTGCATACATAACCGTACATCACTCGTCTGGTCTTTTATAATGAAATGATGTGACATTACTTTAACACTGCTTGATACATTACTCACGTGTTGCATGGGAGGTTCCGGCAACACCACGGGTGGTGACAGTGCGACTCTGGGGCCCCCACTAGTGCGCAGCACATTCCTCAATGTCGGTGAGTGTCTGTATTACAGGAGGGCCTCCTCCGGTGCACCTCTGCTGCGAACTGTTACGAGATATCTTTCTCTGCAAACGTGAAGAGAGCATGGCATAAGCTACTTGACTAGGTTCTATCATTTATAGACAACAGGTTCCAACGTTATATGCTAATCGGGGTTGTGTCCACAATTGATGCACGGTTATAACAAAGATCGGTGTGTTTAGGAGCGAATGCTTGATGCAGACATCTCTCTCTAATACAATCTACATTGAACTCGGCAATGACGAGCTACGGTCCACAATTGTCCCAGGCCAGACAGTGAGCAAAGGCAGCACTCCCCCACTCCATGCTGGGTCCCTGTGTAAGTGACAGCAGCCAGAGAGACTTCAAAAGAGCACAAGTTCATAGCCATGTGCAGCTCCTAGCGGGGATGATATGTAAGAATATAAGAAATAGGAACAGGAGCAGGCCATACGGCCCCTCGAGCCTGCTCCATCATTCAATAAGATCATGGCTGATCTGATCATGGACTCAGCTCCACTTCCCTGCCCGCTCTCGATAACCCCTTATCCCCTTATCGTTTAAGAAACTGTCTATTTCTGTCTTAAATTTATTCCACAGATTTACAACCCTCAGAAGAAATTTCTCCTTATCTCAGTTTTAAATGGGCGGCCTCTTATTCTAAGATTATGCCCTCTAGTTCTAGTCTCCCCAATCAGCGGAAACATCCTCTCTGCATCCACCTTGTCAAGCCTCCTCATAATCTTATACGTTTCGATAAGATCACCTCTCATTCTTCTGAATTCCAATTAGTAGAGGCCCAACCTACTCGACCTTTCCTCATAAGCAAACCCCTCATCTCCGGAATCAACCTAGTGAACCTTCACTGAACTGCCTCCAAAGCAAGTATATCCTTTCGTAAATATGGAAACCAAAATTGCATGCAGTATTCCAGGTGTGGCCTCACCAATACCCTGTATAACTGTAGCAAGACTTCCCTGCTTTTATACTCCATCCCCTTTGCAATAAAGGCCAAGATACCATTGGCCTTCCTGATCACTTGCTGTACCTGCATACTATCCTTTTGTGTTTCATGCATGAGTACCCTCCGGTCCCGCTGTACTTATATATCTTATATATGTTAAAATGAAAAGTTCACATTCAATCCAGGAGATTGACCATGATAATTATAATTCTACTTCGACTTGGCACCATTACAGTATAAAATCGTACTTACTCTTGCCGAAGCCACAAGGCTGTTCCAGTGCTTGGGTCACTGGTTGGGTCCCCTGGCTTCATGGGACGCAGACGAGACGCCAGAGGTGATGGCACTCCATAATTTACAGTATGCCCGTGGTGCTGGTTTTCCACCACGCTCGCCCCCAGTCAATTGGGCCCACCGGGAGCGCACCTCCGCCAAGAGGGCCTCGTTGGCCTCATCTGAAACCGGTTTGCACCTCTTCCTCCCCGTCGTCACATCTCCTAAGACTTTCATCACTCTCGGACATGCCACTCTTTTCCCCCCCCACCTCTCTCTTTTCTCTCTCGTCTCTGTCTCTGTCTTCCTCCTTTTTCTCTCTCTTGATTTCTCGATTGCTCTTGATCTCCCTCTCTCGATCTTTTGCTCTCTCTATCCTCTCTCGATCTCTCTGCACCTTCTGGGCATGTGTGGATGACCCCTGACCTCCCGAAATGCGGGAAAAGATAGCCAATCAAAAAAAAACCACGCATGCGCAGAAGCCCGTTGCTCGGGAAGCTTTTGCCTTCCACATCGCTGGCTGTTTGCTGGCCGCACGTTACATCACCGACCTTTGGCAGCGCCCATTTCACATCGCTGGCCTATCGCCGAGTGGAAAATCACAGCCCGAAAAATGGGTGATGTTCCAGTGATCGGTAAGGTTGAGACGTCGACCATCGCTGGAACATTGCCCATTTTTTGGGCGCTAGCGAGCAAAGTGGAAAGTCTAGCCCAATGACTTTGATGTTTGTACAGTATCAACTGCAATGGGAAACTCCAGTAAATACCGCTGATTCAACAAAAACATTGTTATAAGTAATCGCTAACTCAAGTTTTCGTACGATTTTATGACTTTTTGCAACACAGTGCAAATTATAAAAATAATAAATAAAACCAAATGTAATTGAATGTAATGACTCCCACACCTCACGGCCAAAGCCCAGCTTCAGGGAGGCGAGATTCAGTCCTCCGAGCAGCACCAAACCTGTCTGACTCCATAATAAAACACATTGTACAACTGCACAGGCAGATATGAACTCTCCCTCCCACCGGTTTATGTTTCTCTCTCTCTCTCTCTCTCTCTCTCTCTCTCTCTCTCTCTCTCTCTCTCTCTCTCTCTCTCCCTCTCTCCCCCTAGTTTGTGTTTCTCGCTTGCCCCCTCCCTCAGTTTAGTGTGGCTTGGTTCCCCCCCAGTTGCTCTCTCAGGACTTGTGGAGATTCCAGGCGCTTTTTGTTCGTCCGGAAACATTCATCCTCATAAGCGGCAACGAAGCAATGCATTCTGAAAAACCGGGCTCCGACCATGCGGCTTTGTTGCCAGCCAGGGTACTGCACATGCACGAACCACACATACAAGGACTGTTTCTCCCGAGTCGACAGCAGCAGCACTTGGGAGACCAATTGCCCAACCGGCAGACTCCTACCCAAAGCGGGAGGGTTCGGAACCGTAGTTTGGATACACGGCACTTGCATACTGATTAATCCGAATAGATCAAATAACTTACCGAGAATGGGTAAATATTCAAAACTTTTATTCCCCCGACTTCCCCTACAAAATAATGTTCCTAAGATTGGATACTTTGCATAAAACAATGACTTAATGCTTTTGGTACATGCTTGGGAAAGCACGGAAGGGGGAGATTATGTAATTGCTGTCAGTGGGTATAAGAACTGGAGGCAAAGTTGGGTGCAGGATATAGGTCTCTGCATACATGAAATGTGCCTCTTGAAGCATAACTTTATGTCATAAAAAAATGTAGCTCATATGGACGGGGATGATTTATGCTGAGTTACATGTGGTGTCTCCTGAATAAACTCATATTTTCAACCAGCAATCTGTAACATTACTGTACTTGATCTGTCCCCGAAGAGTATTAAATAAAACATGGAAAAAGGAAAATACAGAAAAGGGTCATTTAAAGTTTAGGCAGATTGTGTCATTACTCCCTGAAGCCATTGTGAAACGATAATATTTTAATAACTGCTGCAGAGTGTGTGTGTGTGTGTATAATATAGGATTTAGGCATTTGGTGGTGGTCATTTTTTTTAACTCTTGCCCTTGAATAGTTCCAAATTACTGCTAACCAGAACCACACCACCTTGGTTTTAGTTGTGAATTTTTTCATGGTGCTTCATACACTTGAGGTTATGTGCATCTTGAAACAAGTAACTTTTCAATCCTCTAAAGTGGAGCATTACAATCTGTGTGTCATCGTGTGAAGCTGCATCATTGAATGCAATTTAATCTTAACAGTTGAGACTGATTTTCAACAAATAGCAGTGTTTAGCTTTACTGTAAATCTATAGAGATCCAACAACGCCTCCAGTGCACCAGTGCAGCCT
Organism: Pristiophorus japonicus; assembly: GCF_044704955.1. NCBI lineage: Eukaryota > Metazoa > Chordata > Chondrichthyes > Pristiophoridae > Pristiophorus > Pristiophorus japonicus. The sequence continues at coordinate 32,960,701 of NC_091988.1, forward strand.
TCGGCCGCCTGAGGAAAAAAGTGTTTGAAGATCAGGCCCTCAAAACTGTCACCAAGCTCATGGTCTACAGGGCCATAGTAATACCCGCTCTCCTGTATGGTTCAGAGACGTGGACCATGTACAGTAGACACCTCAAGTCGCTGGAGAAATACCACCAACGATGTCTCCGCAAGATCCTGCAAATCCCCTGGGAGGACAGACGCACAAACATTAGCATCCTCTTCCAGGCCAACATCCCCAGCATTGAAGCACTGACCACACTTGATCAGCTCCGCTGGGCAGGCCACATAGTTCGCATGCCAGACACGAGACTCCCAAAGCAAGCGCTCTACTTGGAACTCGTCCACGGCAAACGAGCCAAAGGCGGGCAGAGAAAACGTTACAAGAACACCCTCAAAGCCTCCCTGATAAAGTGCAACATTCCCACTGACAACTGGGAGTCCCTGGTCATAGACCGCCCTAAGTGGAGGAAGTGCATTCGGGAGGGCGCTGAGCTCCTCGAGTATCGTCGCCGAGAGCACGCAGAAATCAAGCGCAGGCAGCGGAAGGAGCGTGCGGCAAACCAGGCTCCCTGCCCACCCTTTCCCTCAATGACTATCTGTCCGACCTGTGACAGAAACTGTGGTTCTCATTTTGGACTGTACAGCCACCTAAGAACTCGTGCTAAGAGTGGAAGCAAGTCTTCCTCGATCCCGAGGAACTGCCTGTGATGATATTCTCCGACACCTTCAGTATGCTGAGCATGAATAAACATGCACTTTACTAGACACAATATGAAAGCAACGATGTGAAAGAAAATTATTCTAGTCAGAAGCCTTTTTTGCCCCCACACATGGGTATTGACCAGCCTCTATACTTCTATCCAGTGGCCAGTATTGACATCAATTTTTTTTTAATAACTTTCCTGTGAAGCTCCTTGGGATGTTTTACTACGTTAAAGGCACCATATAAATGCAAGTTGTTGTTGTCTTGACTGTGAGTCTTGTCAGGCACATTATCACAGGTTATCACAGACAAGCACAATCCTGTCATCTGATGCCTTCACACTTGCACTTTCATCAGGTGTTGGTGGATAATTAGGAGTTGATTGGCTCTTTCCTAATCTAGGGTACTGAGGCCAATTATAGCAGCTCTCTGTTGCACCAGTTGCGATGAGCTAACTCCAGATACAATGGATTAAGTCTGGAACTTTCCTGACCTGTTTGTTCAATTATGCACTAGGTAAACTTGTTGAGCCCATTGCGGGAGAGTGCCAAACATGTTGCATGCTTTAATACTTATTGGATCTGTGTTGTTATAAGAAGCTGGCTCGTAATTCAGAACTATGTTTGTTATTCCTTATCCCTCTGCATATCGTGAGTAAAAACAGCAGACCAATAAGTGAAAGTTACTGAGGTATGGGAGGAACATCTTTTCCTTGTAAGACTTAGTGGCATTTTCTCTCGGGAACCAACTTAATTTCTTTTGCTCTGATAATGACGAGCATGAACAGCATCTTTCAACTGACAGGAGAAATATTTTTCTTGAGACAGCATTGAATCAATCTTTGATTTGTATGCTTAAGGATAACTGGATTTCATTTTTCTTTTCATGAATTGAAAGGTCAGAAAACTGCCTGCTGTTAAGTCATAATTGGACCAGTACATTTTATTCAGAAAAAGACCTCGGGCCGGATTTTCGGCTTTTGGGGTTTATCGGCGAAAACAGTAGCGATACATGAAACTTACTGTTTTTGCTGCGCTACCGTTTTTAGCCTGAACTTTCGACCATTACGTCTGTGCCAGAGGCGCATCGGTAAGGGAGGTGTTGCACAAGCATTCGCGGCGCAAAACCGCGAGTTTCGGCAACTTTAGTCTGGGGCCAGGAGCGCTGCGAAAGAGGCCTTGGGAGGGGGGGAGAAAAGAAAACAAAATTCCCCAAAACATTCCAAAAACATTTACAAGACCCTTAACTATCTAATCACTGCAAAAGAAATTAAAAAGTAAAAACGTTAACTTACCTTTTTAGTAGGCCTTCACATTTGCCGCTGCTGGCAGGGCTGGACCAATAGGTTTGACCTGTTGCTATTCTGGGCGTGGCGTACGGGTCGGGAGAGTGCTGAAAGTCCGACGTAAACGCAATCTTGTTGTTGCATATCGACGCACCTCTCCCTGGCGGTACTGGGAAGCGCCATTGCAAACAGGTCCCCGAGGATCCCGCCCGGGCTTTGCGATCGTGTTCTTGCCGCGGAGGGTCAAATCGCGTCGAAAACACGGTTGCAAACCTGCCAAAAATCCGGCCCATAGAATCTTACAGAACAGAAGGAAGCCATTTTGGCCCATCATGCCTGTGCTGGTTCTTTGAAAGAGTTATCCAATTCGTCTCACTTCTCTGCTCTTGCCTCATACCCCTGTAAATTTTTCCTTTTTCAAAAGGGAATTGGATATATACTTGAAAGTTGCTATTGAATCTTCTTCCACTACCCTTTCAGGCAGTGCATTCCAGATTATAACAACTTGCTCCATTGAAAAAATCTCTTCCTCGCTCCTCTGGTTCTTTTGCCAATTATCTTAAATCTGGGTCCTCTGGTTACCAACCCAGCCACCAGTGGAAACCGTTTATACTTATTTATTCTCAAAACCATTCATGATTTTGAACACCTCAATTAAATCTCCCTTTAACCACCTCTGCTCCAAAGGAGCACGATCCCAGCTTCTCTAGTCTCCCAACATAATGAAGTCCCTCATTGCTGGTATCATTCTAGTAAATCTCCTCTTTACCCTCTCCTAAGACGTTGACATGTTTCCTAAGTGTGTTATCTGAATTGGACCCAATGCTTCAGGTGAGGCTTAACTAGTTATTTATAATCGTTTAGTATAACTTCCTTGCTTTTGTATTCTGCCTTTATTTATAAAACCAATGATCCCGTATGCTTTTTTAACAGCTTATCAACTTATCCTGCCACCTTCAAAGATTTGTGTATGTGAACCCCCAGGTCTCTCAGTTCCTGCGCCCCCTTTAAAATTGTCCCGTTTAGCTTATATTGCCTCTCCTCATTCACCCTACCAAAATGCATCACTTCACATTAAATTTCGTCTGCCCCTTTCACCAGTCAGTCTGTCCTCCTGAAGTCTGCTACGACACCCCCCCTCACTAATTACTACATTTCCAAATTTTGTGTTATCTGTAAACTTTGAAATTGTGTCCTCTATACCCAGTTCCAGATCATTAATATATATTAAAAAGAGCAGTGATGCTGATACCAACACTGGGGGGAATACCACTCGAGACTCCCTTCCAATCTGGAAAAACAACTGTTCACCACTACTGTCTGCTTTGTGTCTCTGACCCAATTTTGTATCCACCTTGCTTACTGCTCCTTTAATCCCATGTGCTTCAATTGTTAACAAATCTATTACGTGGCACTTTATCAAACGCCTTTTGAAAGTCCATATACACATCAACTGCACCAGCTTCATCAAATCTCCTTTATTTCATCGAAGAACTCGAACAAGTTTGTTAGACACAACTTGCCTTTAACAAATTCTTGTTGAGTATCATAAATTAACCCATGTGTTTCCAAGTGAAAATAAGTGTTATCCTGGATTATGGCCTTTTGAAGTTTCCCCATCACCAATGTTATGCTGGATTTATCCCTCTCTTTTTTTTTAAACAGGGATGCAACATTTGCAACCCTCTGGTTCTCTGGCACCACGCCTATATCTAAGGAGGATTGCAAGATTGTGGCCAGAGCCTCTGCTATTTTCCCCTTCCTTTACTCAGCAACCTGGGTTGCATCCCATGATGACTTTTCTACAGTGCTGCTGACCTTTTAACTAGCTCCTCTTTATCTCTCTTTATCCTACCCAATTTCTCTACCCCCCTTTTCCTTTACTGTAGCATTGGCAGTATCTGCTTTAGTGAAGACCGATGCAAAGCACTGTCAGTACCTTAGCCATGCCCTCTGCCTCCCTTTTGGTGCCTAATTGGCCCCACCCTTCCTTCGACTATCCTTTTACTCTTTATATGTTTATCAAAGACTTCACTGTTTCCTTTTATGCTCACTGCTAAGCTTTTCTCCTGCACTCTTTGCCCACCATTCCCATTTTTAGTTCTCTTCTGCACTGCTTGTATTCTGCTTGACTCTCTACTGCAGTATGAACCTGACATTTATAATAAGTCTCCATTTTCTGTTTCATCATTTGAATTTCTGCAGTCATTTAGAGAGTTCTAGCTTTGGATGCTTTTCCTTTCCCCCTCATGGGAATGTGTTTATTCTGGACATGAATTATTGCCTCCTTGAAAGCGCCTCATTTCTCACTTAGTGTTTACCTGCCAATCTTTGTTTCTAATCCACCTAGGCCAGATCCCCTTTCAACACATTGAAATTAGCCCTCTTATAGAAACATAGAAAATAGGTGCAGGAGCAGGCCATTCAGCCCCTCCAGCCTGCACCACCATTCAATGAGTTCATGGCTGAACATGAAACTTCAGTACCCAATTCCTGCTTTCACGCCATACCCCTTGATCCCCCGAGTAGTAAGGACTTCATCTAACTCCCTTTTGAATATATTTAGTGAATTGGCCTCAACTACTTCCTGTGGTAGAGAATTCCACAGGTTCACCACTCTCTGGGTGAAGAAGTTTCTCCTTATCTCGGTCCTAAATGGCTTACCCCTTATCCTTAGACTGTGACCCCTGGTTCTGGACTTCCCCAACATTGGGAACATTCTTCCTGCATCCAACCTGTCCAAACCCGTCAGAATTTTAAACGTTTCTATGAGGTCCCCTCTCACTCTTCTGAACTCCAGTGAATACAAGCCCAGTTGATCCAGTCTTTCTTGATAGGTCAGTCCCACCATCCCGGGAATCAGTCTGGTGAATCTTCGCTGCACTCCCTCAATAGCAAGTATGTCCTTCCTCAAGTTAGGAGACCAAAACTGTACACAATACTCCAGGTGTGGCCTCACCAAGGCCCTGTACAACTGTAGCAACACCTCCCTGCCCCTGTATTCCAGTTGAATATCTTCCTTTGATAGTTCTTAGTCCCTATCCATAACTATTCTAAACCTATTGGGGCTAAAATTCCAGCCTCGCCGGGTCTGTATGGAATACACACGGATCCGGCGAGGTCCCGCAAAAGCCGGTTTTCGACGTACAATGGCTTGACAGATTGAATGTATCCCCGCAACCAGGACATTCGCGCGGGTGAGATTGGGCTATTTGTCCAACTCTTGCCCAGCGAATGTCCTTAAACTCTAGCGCCCGGTAAAAGCAGGAGCATAGGCTACTTTTACCAGCGTAAGAGTTATAAAAGATATAAAAATAACATTTTAATACACATTTTTATGTTTTAAAAACTCTGTCCTCTTGGGTAAGTTTATTTTAAACGCTATTAAAACACTTTTTAAAAAAAAAAAAATCCCCCAAATTGTTTTTTCCCAAAACATTTAATTAACTTTAATTTCAATTAATTTTAATTGTGAGGTTTTTTTATTTTTTATGTTTAATGTGGTTTTTTTTTTCATTGATAGCAATAAGAACTCTGAGATATAGAGTTCTCATAGCTATCAATGAGAATACTGTACCTGATTGGTTGTCCAGTCACACGTGACTCCACTTTCTTCGTGCAAACCTTGGACGAGGCGTGCTCCGAGGCGAAGGAAGAGAAGGCCTCTCCACCGCAATCGCAGGCGCCTCCGGGACCTCCAGGTAATTTTGTAAAAAATCCTTTGATGGGAGGCGTTTGTCCGAAGGAAGCCTCTGACCCGAATTTCAGGCCCATTATGATCACTGTTTCCCAGATCTTCGCCCACTGAAACATGCGTCACTTCTTTCCCTGGAATTAGATCCAGCACTGTTTCCTTCCTTGTTGGGTTGGAAACATATTGATCAAGAAAGTTCTGCTGTACACATTTCAAGAATTCCTCACGCTCCTTGCCATTTAGATGAGAAACAGGTGGCTGGTCAATGAAAATTTACCCTATTGATTATTATTGCCTTGGTATCTAAGTTTGCTGACGACACTAAGTTAGGTGGCACAGTAAAGAGTGTAGATCAGAGCAGAAAGTTGCAAAGGGTTATTGGTTAATGAGTGGGCAAAACAAGTAGATGGATTTCAATGTGGGGAAGCATAGGTCATCCATTTAGGACTAAGAAAGATGGATCCGAGTATTTTCTAAATGGCGAGAAGCTAGGAACTGTGGATGAGCAGAGAGACTTAAGGGTCCAAGTACAGAAATCACTCAAAGCTGGTGCAAAAAATAATTAAAAAGCTAATGGAATACTTGCCTTTATCTCACGGGTGTGAAAGTTGTGTTAAAGCTGTGCAGAGGTCTCATTCGACCCCATCAGGGGTACTGCATTCAGTTCTGGGCACCGTATCTCAGGAACGATGCAAGAAGTTAAACTTCTAGTTGTTTGTTTTATTCTGACGGATACGGGCTTCAAATTCAGGACCATTTTTGGCTACAAAACTAGCATTCTTGTCAACAATATTCCTGACCCTAAGAGGAGGGTAAACAATGCCTTGGAGGGGGTACAGTGCAGATTCACCAGAATGATACAGGGCTACAAGGGTTAAATTATGATGACAGGTTGCATAGACTAGGCTTATATTCCCTTGAATATAGAAAATGAAAGGGTGATCTAAGTGAGGTGTTTAAGATTGTTTAAGCTGATTAAATGATTTGATAGGGTAGATGGGGAGAAACTATTTCTTTGGGTGGGGGCGGGGTGGGGATATCCAGGATGAGAGGGCCTAATCTTAAAATTAGAGCTAAGCCATTCAGGGTGATGTCAGAAAGCACTTTTCCATACAAAAGGTAGTGGAAATCGAGAGCTGCATTCTCCTCCCCCTCCCACCCCCCACCCCCCCCAAAAAAAATTTAAAAAGCTGTTGAGCTGCAACCAATTGAGCATTTCGGAACTGAGTTTGATCAATTTTTGTTCAGTATGGGTATTGAGGGTAGATTGAGCTAAGTTACAGACAAGCCATGAACTAATTGAATGGCAGAACGTGCTCGAGGGGCCGAATGGCCTTCTCCTGTTGTATACTTCATAGTTTCTATCTTTGTTTTTTAATCTCTGATATGGTTAGGGTTAGGGTGGGAAAGGAACGAGGAGTAAAATTCCTAATGAAGAAAATGGCAATGTATGCTTTTGATCTGCAAGTAATGACGTGCAAATACAACTGCAGCTTTGAAATACCCACTTTCAATATTGGATTGTTGAATTATACAGAAGTATCACATTCTCTCCTTTCATTGGGCTCGATTTTGCCCAAGCCCTTTTTAAGGTAAGTGCGCCGACTTTGCGCGCTGGAAACGATGCCGGAAAAAAGTCGCCCCATCCTGGCCGCTCTTTCGAGTCCCCGGAGTCCCAGCGTGGTGTGCGTTCTGAAGTGGGGGGGGGGGCGGAGCAACAGGCCAGCGCCGAAAACAGTGCCGGCACCTGCGCGCATGCGCAGTGAAGTCTGCGCGCATGCTTCTGCCCTCCCAGCGTGTCCTGCGGGCTGTGAGCAGGACCCGATGCTCGCAGCCCCTATCCCCGGCCGAAGGGACGCCCCGATCTCGTCGCACCCTATCACCGGCCGAGTGGCCTCCCGCACCGGCCAGCCGGCCCGCTGACTGCCCAGGCCGAGGTAAGACTTCAGTTTTATTTTTTATTCATTGATGGTTGTGCTTGAGAGTTTTGATTTTGGGGGTGGGGGGAGGAGGAGAGTTTTTATTTGGGGGGGAAAGAAAAAGACTGTTTTAGGAGGGGGGAGGGGGAAGTGTGTGTGTGTGTGTGTGTGTGTGTGTGTGGGAGGACTTTAAAAAAAAAAAAAACTTGATTCTGGCATAAAGGTAGGACTTATATTTTTTATTTGTTGTTGATTGATTGCTTATTACTTTTTGTGCTTTGTTTAGTGCTTTGTAAGTCTTGGTGCTTTAAATGTACTAACCTGCGCCGAATTCTTAACTGCCCACAAGGTTTTTCAGAGCTAACCACATACGCTGACCTAAGTGGATTTGGAGTAAGTTTTAGCTGATCAAAGTGGCATAAATGGCCAAAACTGGCCTAAATGTCTGGGAACGCCCCCTTTTGGAAAAAAAAACTGACCTAAAAAAAACCGTACCTAACTGACTTATTCTGGAGCAAATTTTTTGGGGAAAATGGCATTTTATAACTTATGCCAGAAAAAACAACTTACTCCAAAAAAAAATTGATGCAAGTCATGGCCAAAATTGGGCCCATTAAGAGGAATTTTATCCCTTAGTTGTGCAGTGTATCCTTTTTAGATTAGTCGGCATTCCATTGTTTTACTATGTTTAAGACTGAATTAAAATTAATTTAAGGTTGCTGTGACCCATCGTTTACAAATGTTGAATTTTATTTGATATATTGCGTATTGCTAGTTTAGATTAAAAGAATGCAATGTAGAAAATTCTGGGAAAAGCAATGCTCTTATACAAGTCTGGCCCAAGCATTTGCCTTTTGGAAAAATAAACCCTCTTTTTGCTTTTGTGATTGTACTCGATGAATTGCTTAGTGAATGAAATAAATTGTTAGAAACACAACTTTAAAAAGTGGGGAATGATCCTGATGCCTTAAGTCCTTCCTTGTATAAACTGGAAGTGATGTGGAGAACCTCTTGAAGCTACAAAGCTACTTCCTGGTGGTGGTTTTTGTAACGCTGAAAAATGTTAGTACTGACATTTTCTGCTGAAGGATCCTCTACTGTAGCAGTCTGAAAACCTGTTATGGATTGTAGTGCATGGTCTGAGGATTTTCAGGTCACAGCTTGAGGGTAAATCAGTAATATAGAAACTGTACTGTGGCAGGCAGCTTTAATAGTTTTTAGTGTTACCAGTTATGATGGTGAGACAGCTGCAGACACTGGCCTGTTTCTACACTTCACTGTAGAAAGTATAGTTGTATGTTATGTCTGGGTTTGTGTAGGCAAAGGTAATGTAAGTACTGCAAATGGGATAAATTATCTGCAGATTGTACAGGAGTGAGCTTGAGGCCATTGAAAGGGGAAGAAAATTTATTTTGAACTGAGCAAATGTGAGCTTTCGCTGCTTTGAGTAGGATTTGGCTAGCTTTAGTATCGCACTTCCAAAGTTCCAAATAAGCAAATTTAGTATATGCACAGGATGTGTGTACAGTAGCACTTGCAAGTGATTGTAAAATACCCACTTGTATTCAGATTGTAATTTTGCATCAAAAAAAAAACCCAGAGAGACTCAGTTAAGAGATTTTTGTCGCTTTCATTTCTTTTGGGTGTGTTGCTCTCTGACTTTATTCTCCTCCTGTTTTTCTCATCTACTAGTCTCCAAAGCCACACATTCCTGCAACTTTAGAGAATGGATGGGCGATGCGCTTCCAGTTCTCTCTTTGTGCTACTCTGAGCCAGGCACCAGCAGTTGCACAAGAACATTCTTTTTAATACTACCAGTTTTCCCTTTCTATTGGGTAGCTGCTAGCTTGGTAGTTCCCACCACCACAGCTTGAGATTGTGAAATCAGTGGAGGGAAAGCACTCCATGGCACTGTATTAATGCTTCTATATGCTGTATCATAATACTGCCCACTTGACATTTTTGCAATGGGAAAGTGAGCAGTGAGGCTTAAATTTAAAGGGAGATTAAAAGAATTACAAGTTGACTCACTTATTCATGCAATTTTTTTCAATACAAATCCTCTAGTGTAAGTGTTTCATGTTTGTGTGAAATGCATATTTTGAAGTCTGCCTCACATACATACTTTAATAGAAATTGAAAGTGGGAAAGTTATCTCTCCGCCTCTCCACTTTTCCTTTAAGACACTCGTTAAAGCCTACCTCTTTGACCAAGCTTTTGGGCACCTGTCCTAATGGCTTGGTGTTGATTACTTTCATTCTGATTACTCTTCTGTGAAGCACTTCAGGAGGTTTTACTACTTTTAAAAGTGCAATATAAATGCAAGTTGTTACTGTAATGTCAAACTTTATGTGGACATGTTTCAAAAGTTTGGCGTGATAAATTCATCCATTTACGGGCTGGTAGTGATGCGGTGCTTTGAAACTCAGTTTGTTGCAATGAAATGCAAATTGAAAGTAGGTGGGATTTGGGGATGTGGGGGCTGAAGTGGGTCGCAAATCCCAAATCCCGGGGATATGGCCCTTTTGCATGTCCCAACTCTGAGCTGGCGGAATGACCTCAGTCAGTGGGTGGAACAGGTATGGGATCCGGCCACTACCGTGCACCCATGGGAATGCTCTCTAGCAGGCTAAGTATAGATTGGGGGTGGGGCCAGCCCTCTTGCCCCCTGTTATCTTGCCCCCGCTTCCCAAATCACTCCTGCTGGGTGGAGGTTAAAATGGCTCTCGACAGAGTTCCTGATCTCAGCTGTGCTGTTGTTGTGAGTAATTGACTGGAAGTACTTCTCCTTGGGGAGGAAGGAAAATTGCCCCAATTACCTTGCATTTCACTCTTTTTGGCTTTTGTTTCTCCATCTCTGGAAGGAATTGGTTTCCTTTAGCTGGCTTTAGCCTATGTTTTGGATCTCAAACGTGGGAAAAAGAATGATAATTCTGACCTTTTCTAGATGTGTGCAAAGATATTTCAGCTATATTCGATGTATTTAATGGCCAAGTAGTGATATCCCACTTGCGTTTTTGATGTAGGTGAATCAACTTTGTAGAATGTATTTACATCTGTTAGAAACCTAGAAATATAGAAAATAGGTGCAGGAGTAGGCCATTCGGCCCTTCGAGCCTACACCACCATTCAATATGATCATGGCTGATCATGCAACTTCAGTACCCCATTCCTGCTTTCTCTCCATACCCCTTGATCCCTTTAGCCATAAGGGCCACATCTAACCCCCTTTTGAATATATCTAACGAACTGGCCTCAACAACATTCTGTGGTAGAGAATTCCACAGGTTCACAATTCTCTGAGTGAAGAAGTTTCTCCTCATCTCGGTCCTAAATGGTTTACCCCTTATCCTTAGACTGTGACCCATGGTTCTGGACTTCCCCAACATCAGGAACATTTTTCCTGCATCTAAACTGTCCAATCCCGTCAGAATTTTATATGTTTCTATGAGATCCCCTCTCATTCTTCTAAATTCCAGTGGATATAAGCCTAAATTAGGGAACACGAGTCGGAATTGCATGGATACATCACAGCCACAAGATCAAATTCTTTCTCAAAAAAGTTACTTTTCATTATCTCTCGACTTATTACAACTCATGAGCCTTTTGAACGTTTTTTTTAAATTTCATCTCATTCCAATAAGCAAATACATCCATGGGACATGGTAGTCAAAACAGGGATTGGCGTTCCGGATTTTCAGACTGCGGTTGTGAAATTGAGTTTTCAGAATGGATCTGTAGAAATATGAAATGTTGCCTGTGGCAATTTGTTTGACGCAGAAGTTAGAAGCCAGCTGCTTTTGGTCAGAACAATAAGGGTCAACAGTAATTCCCTCTTTTTTTTAACCCCCCTTTTTAATTTTAAAATATAGTAAAAAGATAGCAGATTGTTGTACCATCACTTCTGTTTTTAATTAACCGTTTAATGTTAAATTATTATAGGCATGCTTTAAATGAGGGAATGGCTCATTCAGGAGAAAGTTCCTTTGCAGTTCTCTTTTTGTATAATTATGTTGCTTCTGATTATGTAGAGGATAATTAAAAAAGATGTGAATACTAAATATACCTCTTCAACTGCATGCAAGTTTCCAGTAACACAAATAGTTCTGTGTATCCAGTTATAATAGTTACATACTGTTGGTGAAATTGTATTCATGACTACTATGAAGTAAAGTATGGTTTAAAAGTTACAGTGTGCCAGCAGTGGGAACAAGAGACTAGTTGAACTTCAAAGTTAATTTTTTGGACCCAGGCTTGTACAACACTGTTTATAGGCATTTCTCACAGTGTTGTTCCAAAACAGATCTAACTCCCCTAATCTTCAAAGAGCACTGTGATGCTTGTTTAAAATCTGAGTATTGGAAATCAGTAACTTTTCTAGTTATTTTTTTGGTGATTTTGGAAGTATCTGTAGAGAAATATAGCTGGGACTTCCTGCTGGAATTTGTTGAGGGTGTAACCTGCACATAGGGCAGTTTAGTAACCTTTTGGTATTTGTGGAATTCTCCTTCATGTACTTCACAAGTATAAATATTTGCTATGATGTACCGTTGCTCATGTGGGTATATTACAATTTTTAAAAAAAATCAGTATGGCTTGAGCTTAATACAAAATCAATTTTGCAAAGTATTACAAATAATTTTTGGTCTTATGACAATGAACTTAAGTTTAGATATAGTTTACAGTTAATTAATTTTTTCAAACTCAAATTTAGTTTAGTTTTGGGAATGATGGTGTGATCTTGTGTGCACTTATAACGTATTTCCTTATCTTATTTAGAATATTTAAATGAGCTGTACGAATAAAATTATTTTAAACACTGCAGTCGTGTTGGATATGTTGCAGTTTATTACGTTTACTGAAGCTTTTCTTGGTCTCAGCATGTTTCAAGCCTTTTTGAGTAAGTTATTAGAAAGCCATCTCAGAACTAATGGAAAGGAGATTTGTAAGTTTTACTTTTCGGGTAAGGTGAATTAGAGTATTGTAAAAGTTGTGTGAGAAATTATGTTAATAAGAATGATATATCATAGTCATGTATTTTGGTGATGCAGGTTTGACTGCCATGACATTTTGGCTGTCGATGATTAAGAGTCTGGTACTTTAAGTTGAAAGGTATTCAGACATCCACAAGTTGATGGCTGAAATCACTTCCTGAAATTGTGAATTTTTAAGATGGCAACAGCAGCTGTTACAAACGTGTTTTTTTAAATGCAGGTTCTGAAAGTTGACTTTTAAAATGTCTAGATGCTGCTCGGGATGTGCGAGTACAACATCTTTGATGCATTTGTGGTTATTAGTCACTAGACTGTTAAGCTGCAGAAACAGTGGTGGTTATTTACTGTACATCTAAATTGGCTTGCCTTTAAGCAGCATTTGGAGGTTGACTTTCTTTACACAAAATGGTTTGATTGTGAATGTCATAAGTGGGCTGAGTTTCTGCACCTGCTCTGAAGGGAAACTGTTGATTACAAGCAGCTGTTGAACAAGAGGTAGATGACAAAGTGCGTCATTTAGCCGACATGTTTGTGTGAAAAGTGGCTGGAGGCCTCTAGCATATTTTACTTGGACCACAAAGGGTTTGTAAGAATCTGGGAACAAGTTTCCCAGTTTTTTAACTGTGTCAAGTGCAATGTTTATAATATAACTAAATGTTGTCTTTTTGCAGTTGGTAGAAAATAGTATTATTCTTCATAAAATTATTGTGCTGCATAGAAGTTAAGTAATTCAAAATAGGAATTTGAATTGGAAGTAGAAATATAGTCCTCTCCTTAACAATGTTGCTTCACTAGATGGCAGTGTTTATTATAAATTTTGGCACAAGTATGCGATTGAATAGATGTGGATTAGTTTTTTGGTTTCTGCATCTAACTATTCTTAATTTGCGTGTTGAGAATTAGCATGAATTTTGTTATTGTTGCACTTGACTTTAGATACAGTTAAGTGTTAAGTCCTGTGCTTAATAGTACATATTTCTATTTTTTTAAATCGGCTTGTTCAGAACTGTTATTTGTTTGCCATATTTAATCCAAGAAACAAAGTCGGGGAGAGACGGATTGTATGTGCTACTTGTCTTTGTTACTGCTTCCCTGAATTCCTGATTATTTTCCACATTTATAACTAATTTCTCTTACTTGATAGCTGCTTTCATTTTTATGTACTTTTTAAAAAAATGTTTTAAATATTTTGCTTCCTTCTTAACTTGCTTCCTGACGTTGAGTTTGTTGGGTTGACCTGGATTAATTTTAAACGGAAGTGGATTTGGGCAGGACAGAAATTGGAACGTGGTAGTGAGTAAGAAAGTTGGCCATGTTGCTGCTACTGTTGTAGTTTGCCACACTGTCTCATGGCTTCTATGTTCACTTGTGATGCCATACATTTATTGAAATACTATCTTTTGCTATAGCCCCAACAGTCGTGACAATTGCGCAAGTTAGATTGCAGCTTTCCTGCAATAATTGTAATTATAAGTTAATTATATTTGAAATGCATATTTTTAAGGTAATATTTTCCTGAACTATCTTTGTATGTCCTGATCAGTAAACGTTAGAACTCTCCTGCAGTTTATCTCTTTTTGGAATCTTGTAGAAAAAACTGAAGATTCATATACCTCAGTTACCCAGCCATAATTTGGAAACATGAATAAATGTGTCTGAATCTGAAGGCTTCCTTTGCTCATTGGCCACAGATAGAACTGACAGCTTGGGGAAGTTTTGATCAAGTTTGCACAACACGATGCCGGACCTTTTTGAGGTGCAGCTTTAAGAAAGTTGGCCTTATTGAAAATTAGGAGCTCCATTTGTCTGTTAGTTGGCTGTTTTTCTAGGAAGGAGATGTCGGCTAGAGCTCCAGAAAAGGCTCTTTAGCGGAGGCAAATTATCGTAATCTCTTGCGGCCTGCTGTATGCCCAAGACTCCTGATGTAAGCAGGAGACACCCAATTTGCAAGCTGAGTCATATCCTTCAAGTTGATGGGTAACCGGGTGTGGTACTATAACCACTTCTCTCAAAAATCAAGTTTGGTAACATTAAGGCTGCTCAAACTAAAGTTCAGCAAGGCTTCAAAATGGTGCATTTTGAAATAGCTATGAAAATAATATGTTTCTAATTATTGTCATTGGGTTGTTAAATGTCATTTGGCTGATGCATTTCACTAAAGCAAAGCTTTTTTTTTTCTTAATTTCTCAAAGTTCAAATTCAGTGCAAGTTATTTTTGATTTTTCATATTCTGGTTCACTAATAACAATATGGTCAATGTGCACACACACACTGGTTTATTGTAAACAGCTATTATGATCTCTGACCAATAAAGTTTTTTTTGAAAATATTTCCTTTTTGGAATTATCAGATTCCTTCAGATTTGCCAAAGTTGTTGGATTTGTATCCTCACTGGGACAGTTTATTGCTCCGTCTACTTTGGCCAACGTTTTGGATGTCTATGTGGAACTTGCCAACACAAATAAATCCTTCTAATTCAAAGAAGTATGGACTGACAATATGGTGCCTTTTGGCATTTTAACCTTGGCACTCTTTCTATTGGGTTAAATGTCTAATTATCATTAGTTTTAGATGATTCTTTTCCTTTTGTTCCTGACATTTGAGGACATCGCTCATTCCTGGGTCTGTTGGAGGTGCCAGCTTACATGGTTTCCTGTCTCTTTTCTCTATCCTTCTGGTTGTCGGTAGGTTTGATTTGAACAGGTCGGATTTAATATTCTTGGTCTAAGTAAAAAGGCATGTTCACCACGGAACTTCTACTATCCTGCATTGGATTCTCTGATTCCACCTATTTTCAGGATGACTCGAGCCTGTGTGAAGGATAACCACACTACGACTGATTGGTGATAATCTTCAAACCGCAAAACTATTTTTAAAGAAGCACTGTTGATGCTTGAAACAGAGTGCACTTTATTGTCCAGGGCATCCTGCTATGCAAACACATAATTGTGTATCTTCAGACTTGAAAGTTGATATGGTTGTCGTCTAAGAAAATATTCCTCTTTTGGGTGTGAGTTGAAGAAATACTAAAAAAAATTTTAAGACATTTAAAAGTTGCTTAACAAATAGTTAATTTGGTGATACAGACCATAAAGTCCTAGATTTATTTATCATCTAAATAGAGCTGATTTCGTCATGCTGGGCTGGGCTGGGAAAAATCGACTGTATCTGATCTCTAACTGGTCAAGTTTACTGGAAATTACATTTGCTTGGATGTAACATGAGGTCAGGATTGGACATGTTGTGATGTCCTTGTGGCGAAATAGTCTGGCAACAGTCACTGACTAGGCTCACGTGAAGAATGGCCACTGGGGAAAAGTACTGGAGGCTCCAGCAGATGTCAGCATCTTCATGAGCGGATGTGGGGAAAAATTGGGTGGTTTAAAAAAAGTCAAAACTAAGACCAGATTTCAACTTTTTCTTCTGCTCCCTGCCCCCCCCCAGCCCCCTCCCACACACGCACCCAGGAATGGAAATGGCCTCCTCTCAATTCTCTGAGGCAAAAGAAAATCTTGTGTATATGGGCCAAAATAGGAGATCAACAAAGTGTCAAGAGAAAATTCCATCATTGGAAACTCTCTGCCTTAATGTCTTATAAGTAGCTGTGGGCCACTTCTTTGTGATGGTCTGACCAACAACGAGATATATTTCTCCTTCACAAAGTTAAAGATTTTTTTTTTACTAAACTGGGTTTATGGCAATTCAGCTTGATGTCGTTTTCATTCTTAAAGTGAAGTATTCTTTACACCGAAGAATCTTGTTCCTTTTCCTATTGGCACTGCGGGATAATTACAGACTGTGACATAAGTTATCATCAATAAAAGACTGGCTTTTCCCGTCTTCTTTGAAAGGACGGTTGGTGTATCTGATAATTCATTTTGACCTAAGTTAAAGTATTTGGACAGAATATGTATGAAGTTTTGAACAAAGAGCCCTGCCTTTAGAGCCTGTGGGATTGGATGTGAAGGCAAATGCTTACCAAGATCACTAATTAATCTTTCTTTTCATTTCTCCATACATTGCAGGAGCATGCCAGAGTAGTAAAATTTAGTAGGATGAAGACCTCTAATGATATTTCAGCACTAACTACAAGGACAGATCTGCCAGACTTTAGATTCTTGGAATCTGTCACATTCAACTAATATAGTTTTGCAAATGAGTGAATTTTTCCATATGCCATTCCTACAAATAAGTTCACTTGCTATATGATTCAGTGAAGCCCAAGACGAGGCCTAGAACTTGTGGTTTGGCCTCCACTCGTCTTTTGGGTTCATTATCCCCTAGGCTGTAGCAGTGGAGAATACATGCCACTATTCATTTGGCTATACATTGCTTGGCTTAATGGCCTACCTGTGGTTTTAGTCCCATAAGAAATGAATAATTGTTGTGACTTATGAAAGGGCTCTGTACATTAAGATAGAGTTGTAAAGCCCTACAGGCATCTGCTAAGTAGAGTTGGTGATGCAACTTTAGTTTGAAATGAGGAAGATAAAATGAAGGAATAATAATCTGTTGTCCTAAATAGAAACAGGAGCCTATTTTAGTGTCAAAATTAAAGTGAGTTTTGAGAAGTACAGGATATGGAAACCATAGCAAATGTGGTTTATCTGTACTGAGGGCTTTTATGTCACTAATTCAGTCTTTGGAAACCAATGTTAGCAGCAAGGCATTTTTCCAAGAAAGGAACTTTTAAGTCGTAGGAATTCATGGGTTCAAATGGCATATTCATCAATTTTAGTAAAACAAAGTTAATGTGCCAGTTTTGAACATACTGAGAGGTCTGAGGGGACAAAATTCACACGTAGCCTTCATGGAAAATGACACGAGTGGCTAAACTGCTAATGAAGCAGACAAAAAAGATTTGTGTGAAGCTGAAGCAGTGGGAACATAAACTCGAATAGTGCTGAGTTTCAACTACAAGTGTTGTAAATAATTTAAAATAAAGTTAACTTTAAAAAAAAATGAGCAAAGGCATGATGGGCTGAATAGCTGCTTGTGCTGCATGATTCTATGATATATTCTATGATACTGCATGAAACACGGTTCAAACTTTGCTTGAAATATCGAGCATGGAGTGCTTTTCATTTGCTGTTATAAGTCTCAATCATAGAAACTCTAAAGGGGCTTATTAAGATATCTACAATCATTGTTAAAAGACCTTCGTAAATTAGCTTGCACCTTTTAATAGTCTGAGTCAGTAGTGAGAGAATTTGAATGACATCAGGTAAGGTAAGGACTCAATAAAGGAGTGGGGAAAAATGAACAAATGATCAGGTATGCTGAATATAAAAAAATCTAATCGTATGCGGACAACTTTAGCATCCTGAACATAAAGTTATCCAAGTTATACTCCAGGACCAATAGGGCAAGCGACACACACTGTGGTCTGTGGACAGTACATAATGACAAAAACATCTTTAATTTCACACACAAAGGGAGATCTAAGGCACTTGCTATCTTTGGAATTATTTCATGGATACTAAAAATAAATTGATATTTTGCCAAGAATCTTAATTATACTGTAGCTAGCAAAGCAACTGATTAATATCTAATCCTGGCTCTCAGTCCTTTGAACATCTGAGAGGATAACCAGTCAGTGTTTTTGTTTTCTAATTTATATAACAATGTAATATTGAAAACCCCCAACTCAGGTCTGTTTTTAGATATAAATTCCATATGCTAAAAGTACTTGACGGCCAATGTACTAATCACAAGTGAATAAAGTTTACTTAACCGGTGCCAACATCGGGATATTACAGATGCCTGAACTGCTCTTAGAGTACCAACTATGTGCTTTCTTTGGGGGTCTTGACCTCTCAGCATTATCTTTAATCAAATACATCTTCCCATATCTCGGGAGCCTCCTATCAACAAGTGCAGACATCGACAACGAGTTCCAACACCGCCTCCAGTGCACCAGTGTAGTCTTCGGCCACCTGAAGAAAAGAGTGTAGTAATAACCGCCCTCCTGTATGGCTCAGAGGCATGAACCATGTACAGTAGACACCTCAAGTCGCTGGAGAAATATCACCAACGATGTCTCCACAAGATCCTACAAATCCCCTGGGAGGACAGGCGCACCAACATCAGCGTCCTCTTCCAGGCTAACAGCCCCAGCATTGAAGCACTGACCAGACTCGATCAGTTCCGCTGGGCAGGCCACATAGTTTGCATGCCAGACACGAGACTCCCAAAGCAAGTGCTCTACGCGGAGCTCCTTCACAGTAAACGAGCCAAAGGTGGGCAGCGGAAACATTACAAGGACACCCTCAAAGCCTCCCTGATAAAATGCGACATCCCCACTGACAACTGGGAGTCCTTGGCCAAAAACTGCCCTAAATGGAGAAAGTGCATTCGGGAGGGCGCTGAGCACCTCGAGTCTCAACGCTGAGAGCATGCAGAGATCAAGCGCAGGCAGTGGAAAGAGTGTGCAGCAAACCAGTTCCATCCAACCCTTCCCTCAACAACTATCTATCCCACCTGTGACAGAGTCTGTGGCTCTCGTATTGGACTGTTCAGCCACCAAAGAACTCACTTCAGGAGTGGAAGTAAGTCTTCCTCGACTCCGAGGGAGTCCTATGATGATGATTATAATCAAATGTTTTTTTCCCCCTCCTATATTCGAGATAAAAATCAATTATGAGTTAAGCAGAAGCCTTGACTATCTGATCTCCAAGCTAAATAATTGTAAAGAAGTTTAATATCCAAATCCTGCACTGTTTCTTATTCTGAATGTTTTGGGACAAATTGGATTCAGACATTCACTGGACAAACATAAAAGGTCACCGACAAAAAACTTGGCTCAAAACTTGGAAGTATAATGAACAGTGAAGAGAATAGTGATAGACTTTGAGAAGACGTAGACAGGCTGGTGGAATGGGCAGACATGTGGCAGATGAAATTTAACGCAGAAAAGCACAAAGTGATACATTTTGGTAGAAAGAATGAGGAGAGGAAATATAAACTAAAGTGGGTATATGAACAGTAAGACCTGGGGGTATATGTGTACAAATCATTGAAGGTGGCAGGGCCAGTTGAGAAAACAGTTAAAAAAGCTTGTGAAATCCTGGGCTTCATGAATAGAGGTACAGAGTACAAAAGCGTGGAAATTATGATGAACCTGTATAAAACGCTGGTTCGGCCTCAACTGGAGTATTGTGTCCAATTCTGGGCACCGCACTTTAGGAAGGATGTGAAGGCCTTAGAGAGGGTGCAGAAAAGATTTCCGAGAATGATTCTAGGGATGAGGGAATTCAGTTATATGGATAGACTGCAGAAGCTGGGGTTGTTTTCCTTGGAGCAGAGAAGATTGAGAGGAGATTTGATAGAGGTGTTCAAAATCACTAGGCGTTTGGACAGAGTAGATTGAGAGAAACTGTTTCCATTGGTGGAAGGGTCAAGAACTCGAGGACACAGATTTAAAGTGATTCACAGAAGAACCAAAGGCGGCATAAGAATACACAGCGAGTGGTCAGTATCTGGAATGCACTGCCTGAAAGGGTGGTGGAGGCAGACTCAAATCACTGCTTTCAAAAGAGAGTTGAATAAGTAATAAGAAATAAATTTGCAAGGCTACAGGGCAAGGGTGGGGAGTGGGACTAGAGAGCCGGCACGGGCTCGACGGGCCGAATGGCCGCCTTCCATGCTGTGACCATTCTAAGGAAAGAAAGGAGGTGGGGTGGCAGTATTGATTAAAGGGATTACAGTGCTAGAGAGAGAGGATGTCCTGGAGGGGCCAAGGATTGGATGGCATGCATGCATCCTAGGATGCTGAGGAAAGTAAAGGTGGAAATTGCTGAGGTACCAGTCATAATCTTCCAATCCTCCTTGGATAAGGCAGTGGTGGCTGAGGAGTGGAGAATTGCAAGTTCAAAAAAGGGTGCAAGGATAAACCCAGCAACTACAGGCTGGTTAGTTTAACTTCGGTAGTGGGGAAGCTTTTAGAAATGATAATCTATGAAAAAATTCACAGTCACTTGGACAAGTGTGGATTAATTAAGGAAAGCCAGCATGGATTTGTTAAAGGCAGATCGTGTTTAACTAACTTGACTGAGTTTTTTGATGGAGGGTTGATGAAGGCAATGCGGTTGATGTGGTGTACATGGACTTCCGAAAGGCGTTTGATAAAGTGCCACATAATAGGCTTGGCAGCAAAGTTGAAGCCCATTGAATAAAAAAGACAGTGGCAGCATGGATATAAAATTGGCTAAGTGACAGGAAACAGAGAGTAGTGGTAAACGGTTGTTTTTCAGACTGGGGAAAGGTATACAGTGGTGTTCCCCAGGGGTCAGTACTAGGACCACTGTTTTTCTTGATGTATATTAATGACTTCGACTTTGGTGTACAGAGCACAATTTCAAAATTGTGAAACCAACCTGGCTCAAAAAAGAGCAGGATTGGGTACTAAATATTCCTGGATATGGTAGGAGAGCTCGGTCTCCTGGCAGCACCACAGTGATGCCAGCTGCTGCTCAAACTCCGAAACCTGGAGCTTGAGCGCCTCCGGCTGGCGATACTTTCTGCACATGTGGTTGTTGAGGACACGGGAGTTCCCACATGGTACAAGATGTGCATTCCATGGGACCGAAGTGCCCTGCCATGCCTCTATTTAATAGACTGTTAAGTAACCAAACAGAAATAAACTTTAGGCTATCAAAAAAAAAATCAGTCAGCTCCTTCCCTTGTGCTGACATCACGCTCCCTGTCGTCGTGCTCCCTCCAGGCTCTGGGCTCTTGGGCCTACCTTTTATCTGCGGCTGCTCGTCTCGCTCTCCTGTTAGATGTCTCACACCGCCTTCCTTCTCGCCGCCAAATTCCTCCGCTCACCAAATTCCTCCGCTCAGCTTGTGATTTACCCAACCATCTCCAAGCTCTCTGCTCCAGCTTTGTGCTTTTGCAAACTAGTGCCCAATGTACACAAAAGCAAAATACTGCGGATGCTGGAATCTGAAATAAAAACAGAAAATGCTGGAAATCTCAGCAGGTCAGGCAGCATCTGTGGAGAGAGAAACAGAATTAACGTTTCAGGTCGATGACCCTTCGTCAGAACTGGCGAGTGTTCGAAATGAACAGATTCTTAAGGAGCCTAATATATACCTTTTTGAGAGTCAAACAATCTACAACTGCTTAATCAGCTTCTAGCTCACAAATCTTTTAAATAATATAATTCAATCCTTTGTTAAAGAGGCACAACCACTAGAACCTGCAAACTAACCAAAAACATTTAAGTAAAACTAACACATCAATTCAAAATTTGGTTTCCGGGGCTGATGATGCATTCCAGTCCCTCCGGTGTCCACCAGTCGAGAGTACCGGTAAATCCGTGACCACGAGGAGCACGTCGTCGGCATAAGCCGAGAGGACGACCTCCATGTCCAGCCCTTGCAGAGCCAGTCCCGTCAACCTCTTCTGCAAGAGACGCAGGAAAGTCTCCACGCATATGACATATAAGCAGTCGGATTTGGGGGAACCCTGATGCACCCCTCTCCTGAAGCGAAGGGGCGCTGTCAAAGACCCGTTAACCTTAATCAGACACTCCGTGACGCCGTGCAGAAGTTGGATCCAGGCGACGAAATGCGTCCCGAACCCAAATGCGCGCAGAGCCCCGAATAGATATTCGTGGTCCACCCTCTCGAACGTCTTCTCCTGGTCTAGGGAAAGGAAGGCGACTGACAGACCAGCCCTCTGGGAATGGTGGACCAGGTCTCAGACCGGATGGATGTTGTCATAGATAGTCTGGCCCTGGACCGTGTAGGACTGGTCAGGGTGGATCATGTGGGCCAGCACGGCGCCAAGGCAAGCAGACGTGGCCCTGGCAAAAATCCTCGCTGGACGGATACGGAGAGAACAGAGTCTCATAATAAGCCCAGGCCCTATCTTTTTCCTAGTGAGCTGGAGAAGGGCGAGTTGCGGTCCAGGTCCCGGAGGTACCGGATCCACGACCTCGCGTACGCGCCTCGGGATCCGACGAGCTGCAGGTTTTTCAGCGCACCCTTCTTCTCTTCGTACACCTTCCACTGGGCCGGGTCTTCGACGACTTAACCGAGACAGGACTCCCGGTTGAGCATCTTCTCCAACTGCCCGACCCGAGCCTCCCGCCTCTTGGTCAACCCCTACGCGTACTCCTAATAGAAGAGACGGACATGAGCCTTGCTCACGTCCCGCCATAGCCTCAAGGAGGGGAAGCCTCCCTGCTTCCTTCTCCAGTCAGCCCAGAACCAACGGAACGAATCCCGGAACTGCTCGTCCTTCAGAAGGTTGTTAAAATGCCAGTATGTGGACCTCCTCCAGCGTGTGGAGCGAGACCCGCCCACACCACATGGTGGTCCGAGCACGACACCGGCTGTGGAAGCAGCCGGATTGCAGGAGACGTATGCCTGGGAAATGTAAAGGTGGTCGATTCTGGACCTTCCTCCTCCAGACCTCGCCCAAGTGGAGGCACTGGAGTCGGGATGGGGATTTCGCCAGACATCCACCAAGTCGAAGGACCCGACCAGGTCCCTCAACTTCTTCATTGTCGCCACACTGTGCAGGACACCAGAGCTGTCCCTCCCCATGGATAATTCACTCGCTGACGTCGATGGAGCGTAAAGGAGTGGACACTTCTTCAAAGAAGCGCACTTGCTCGCACCGGACTGTGGGGCATACACGTTGACTGGATGAAGCGGCACGTCCCCCAAGCGAATAGTGACATGGAGCAAGCGGCCTGGCACAGTCTCCTTGACCCCTAAGATCTCCGGCTGAAAATGTGGGGCCAGCAAGATAGCCACCCCACAAGATGTGGTAGTGAGGTGGCTCACGCGGACCTCTCCTTGCCATTCCAGGAGCCATGTGACCTTGTCTCCTGGAATGGTGTGGGCTTCCTGCAGGAAGCACACCACATACTTTCTCTCCTTTAGGATCAAGAAGTTAATAAATCTGCGGCGCGCCTCTCTGCTACCGTTGATGTTGAGGCTGGCTATGGTGACGAGTGCAGTGCAACCTCCATTTATCTACTGTGGGGAGGGAGTTGAGACACGCATTATCCTCCACTGTCTCAGCAGCCCAGTGAGGAACATCTTGATCTGGCGCAGCTTGAGATGGCTCATGTCCTTGTCCGCGGCCATGGTCTTGACAGCGGCACGGACGGACCAGATGAGCAGTGCCTGCTCCGACCACTTGTTAAGGGCTAGCTGGATCTTCTCGCGACGACCCTGGCATTCTGCCAAAAATTCCTGGAATTCTACAACTAGGATGAGGGGGGGAAGACAGTGGGGAGCATGAGGGCATCCACTGTCTCGCTGGCAATGGACTCAATCGTCCTCAGTGCCCTCCACCGAGCCCCCGACTTCCGCCGGAGGCGGTCGTCGCCAACGACTGATCCATCCACCACACGGTACAGCGAAAGGCTCGGCCGCACCAGCCGGCCCTACTTCTGTCCCGATCCCACACCCCCAGGATCGACAGCAGAGGAATCCTCCCTGGGTTCCTCCGGGGGTGCCTGGTCAAGAGGCAGCAACGGATCGGGGTCCCCCTCCGCCTGCAGTGCATGGAGCAATTGGAGAGAAAACCATTCCTAGTTCCTCCAACACACCCGGCACCAATGTTGGAGACGGAGACAGGTGGCCCTTCCCGCCACCATCCTCCGACCCAGCGGGCGGGGGTGTTTTCTATTAAAATCGTCAACCAGGTCGAGCAGTTCCTGGGAGATGTCGAGGTGTGACTGGGCGGGCTCGGCCTCAGCCCCCAGGGCGCCCAACCTGGTGACGATTAACAATTGTGGTATGGTGGTAACTGGCCTGCTCTGCGGCCCCCGCCATGGACAGGGCTTCTTCCCCGTCCCCGGGAGGCACAGACTGGACAGAAGTAGCTGTCTCACCCTCTCGAGGGACGTGCCAACTCCTCTTGCACGGAAGGACCTTCCTCCCTCTCAGTCCTCCTTTCTTTCCAAGGAGCGGCGCCTCCTTTTTTAGTCTAGAGGGATGCAGAGGTAGGGAGACCTCCATGTCTGCCGAGGCCTCCACCTCCACTTCCTCCTGTTTTTCCTTCCCAAGCCCGACCGTGGGTAGTACCTCCTCCTGCAGGAGCGGGTGCGGTCACGGGCTCGGGCACAGGATCCCTTGTGCCCACGGTCGCCATTTTGATGTTTGGCGCGAGCGCGGTTATGGGGCTGTTTGAGTTTTCAAGGGGACCCGCCGCGATGTGTTTTTTTTTTTTCCCTCCACGTCTTCCTTCCACTCGGATGCCCTCGCTCCCCCCGGCCAGAGCCCGCGATGGCATTGGCCTCCGACGTCGCCCGCGCATCTACTGGTTCCGATGCACAGGCGAGAATGGGGGGAGGAGTGGTGGCGAAGCCAGCCTCGGCCGCTTTAGGTGGTTTAGCGGCCTTGGCGGCGGGGCAGTTTTTACGAACGTGCCCCACCTTACAGGCGTGGCACCGCACACCATCCGACGTCCAAAAACGCGATAGGTGGTGCGCGTAAAACGTACCCTCAGTATCCTCCTCCCGCACTAGCTGAATAAAAAGCCGGTGCCGGAAGGAGAAGATGCGGCGGAGGCTGGCCTTTCTGAAGCCGAGTGGGATGGGCGCTATCCCCGACCTCACCTCTCCCAGATGACGAAGGTGAGGAGATGAGGAGCTCACCGCAGACAAAGGGCGGGACGTTGGATATTAAAATACGCTGCATGATGGCCTCAAGGGGATCCACTGACGGGAAGGTCCCGCCCACTGCGAGCACTTATAAAGGGTCCGGGACACTGCCAGCTCCAACCCCAGGAAGAACACCGCCTTCCTGTACATCTTTGAGGCTGCAATAACGACTGAGGGGCTGAAAACCCCAGCAATTGCTTTAATGCAGGCCTTAGTTGTCATATAGCTCTCGACCCCATGTTTGTTAGAAGTTTGAAAGGTGACTGGGGGGCTGTGGCTGTGGCTGCCATGCCCGCGTATGTTGTTGCTGGCCCCGCCACCGGCAAAGATGGATTCGCCTTAGCAGGCCCGATGCTGGTAATTAGGGCCTTGATTTTATTTTTCTTTGAGCAGAGGGTGCTCTCAAATGAAGACACAGTTCTCCCCTTGTTGTACTAATGGGAGAGGGGCCTCCTCCTCCCCCCCCCCCCCCCCCCGCTCAATATTCAAATAAATAAGTTAATGGAGATGCCTCTCGGAGAGAGATCGAGAGAGAGGGAAGGGGGTGGGGCGCGGAGCAAGGAGGGAGGCTGCAGGGGCAGAGTCGCCACTCACGACGGTGGGTGCTTCTGGTGGGGGGGGGTGGGGGAGATGACTTCACCTGGGACAGCTGGAAACACCCAGGCACAGTCCTCCATCAGGTCTTAACGATGGGATGAAAGGGGTCAACGAAAAAGAAAATCGGGCGTGGTGTAAAATGGATTGCCGATTCGCGATGAACCCCTTTCGCACTATTGGCGTGGACCAACTTCACACCTAGTAGATTTTCAAACGTTGTTGCCATTGTGAGATGTGAATCCTGTAGCATTAAATGTCTTCTGTTTAAGAGAGCCTCACTCCTGTTACTGGGTGCATTGAGCCAGCGAACATCAGGCATTCATAGTAGACCATCATATTTTATTTGGCATTCTGATTGGGCTGTTCTGTGACCTTGTATTTATCTCACGTTGTTTTCTGAATTCTCTTCTCTCAACAGATTATATTGAGCTTTCAGTCACGGCATTCTTCCGAGATTAAATGCAGATATCTTTGAAGCTCTGGCGTGCTATTCAAATAGCAATAAAGTTTTTAAAGTTGGTAGTTTGGTAACGGTTTAGAGGCACGCATTGCAAACAATTACATAACCCTTCCAGTAATATGGTATCAACTGTTAATTTAGAAACCTCAAGATAAATTGAGCTCACTCGACTTGGGAACAGTGATCATCTCATCATCCCTTGTCAAAAGTTGCTGTAGACTTCGTCAGTGCTCTACTAAATGCCATTGGTAGGACTTGTTTTGCGAAGTGTATACTCTTTTTAAAATATCTGTTTTAAACCAGAGTGACAACAAACCACTGATATATTTAAGGTATATGCAATATTAATGAATTAAGAATACATGTACCTAACTTCAGTAATCTTTCTTTGGAAGCACTTTATCCTTTCTACCTTGCTGCTGCTGTTTGACTTAGAAGTGTTTAGGAATGCATAATAAATGGTAGGATACTGAGAAATGTAGAAGAACAGAGGGACTTTGGAATGCATGTTCATAGATCCCTGAAGGTAGCAGGGCATGTAAACAAGGTGGTTAAGAAGGAATACGGGGTACTTTCCTTTATTAGCTGAGCTATAGAATATAAAAGCAGGGAGGTTATGCTAAAACTGTACAAAACACTAGTTAGGCCCCAGCTGGAGTATTGTGTACAGTTCTGGTCACCACATTACAGGAAAGATGTGATTGCACATGAGAGGGTACAGAGGAGATTTATAGGACTGGAGAATTTTAGCTATGAGGAAAGATTGAGGTTGTTTTCCTTTGAACAGAGGAGGCTGAGGGGAGACCTGATTGAGGTGTATAAAATTGAGGGGCCGAGATAGAGTGGACAGGTTGGTAGAAGGATTAGAGCGGAGTTTAGAACTTTTTTCACCCAGAAGGTGGTGGGGGTGTGGAACTCACTGCCCGAAATCGCATTTAAAAAGTACTTGGCTATGCACTTGAAGTGCCATAACCTACAAGGCTACGGGCCGAAAGCTGGAAAGTGGAATTATGCTGGTTGCTCTTTTTTGCTGGTGCAGACAAGATGGGCCAATTGGTCTCCTGTGCCGTAAATTTGTGTGATTCTAAGTTTGGCTGTTATATTTATATCATTCCTTAATGTATTGCTGCCTATACGTCTCTTTAATATTATTATATGAACAGAAATCTGAGCATCATGCTTTTAAGTATAGAAACAAGTAATAAATCAAGAATATATGAAGGTTACTTAACTGGAAAATTATTTTATAGCTTTAAAAACACCATCGTTATTTTCAACGCATCTTGAGTGAGTACCTGGCATTCTTCAGTTTATTTTGGCTAAGATTTTGTTTTCATTATTTATTTGCAGAAGGCTAGGACATTCTAAAACATAAAATATTAGTGGGAAAAGAATTACTTCCTGTCCGTTTCCAATTATGAGATTTTTTTGGCTTTAAATATGAAACTCAAAATTCAAAAAGCACAGGGTGTAATTATCCGGTGGGTAACTCTGCCTACTGCTGTCTGGAAAGATTTTAACATTGCAACATCTATTTTTCTTTGCTCGTAGTAGGGTCATCATTAAAATATTTTAGTTTGTCACCTGCATTATTATTATTATGCCTCAAATGTAGAATAATGGTGACTGAAATTAACAGAAACAAATGATCCAAAATGCAGTTTTAAGCTCCATGCAATACATTCACAGTGTCCTATCTTAATAGAAATAAAATACCAGTTGTGAATAAGGGAAAACAGTTTTAAAATAAATCTCTTTATTGCTGGAGTGAACTGAACATGGTGTTTTCTCGCTCCACTCCACACAAGTGGGAAGGGTGCAGAGTAATGACAGCCCAAAACCTCGGGAACAATTATCAATGCAGTCACCAGTTGGCCAGTGTTGGAGTGTTTATGTACCACTGTATCTATCAGGATTTATTCATAGTGGGAACACTTTTACATAGAATTGCATAGAATGTACAGCACAGAAACAGGCCATTCAGCCCAACTGGTCCATGCTGATGTTTATGCTCCATGAGCCTTCTCTCATTCCTCATCTAATCCCATCCACCCCCCCCCCCCCTCCCCGCAACATTATTTCAGGGGTAGTGAGGGTATGTAGTTGCTCACATAACTCGGTAGAGCCCAGAGATTCTGCTGTATGAGTGAGTGTGTTCCGCACTGTGCGTTGGGAGCCATCAATTTTGAGTGGCTCCCACAAATACTAAGCTGACCCTCAGAATTTCTCGGAGTTGGAAGGGCAGGAGGTTAGAGGACAGAACAATGATGTAGCTAGTTTAGCAAAACCTTTGTTATTTTGTCACTGACACTGTCTCCGGGGATCGACTCCGGCCATGTCTCCCTACAGCCATCCTCTGCCGCTTGTTCGCTGTGTTTCATCATTGGTAGCTACTTTCAGTAACATTGCCCTTGCCCTACAGATCTCTCCCAAACTGCCACCATCCTACTTTCAAAAGCCAGCTGAAAATTCTTGCCTTTGGCTCACCAAGTTCTGATTTTCTTTTACCTCCTCTTCCAAGGCATCCACTGTTTTTTTTTTTCCTTTCCTGTAAATCACCTTGAGACATTGTTTTGTACCTGAGTGCTCCAGAAATCTAACTGCAGAGGGATGTGTGTATTTTTTTCCTCTACCTCATCCACTCATCTACTTGTGCGTAACCATGGTGAGACATTTTCTGTGATTATGGATTGACTAGCTTCTGATGAGACTACGGTGTACAGCGGTTTGCATTTTTTTGCTCTCCTGGTAGCCCGTAGGGGATTTCAGTTTTGGTTGGGGCCATTTTTGTAGGTGCTTGGAAGAAATGCTATTTTGTGTTTGTGAGCTAACAAGCACGTGTCCCGTAGTATGCTGGGTGGCAGTTGTACAAATTTGTTGTCGGACAGGATTTGCTGTCAAAGTAATGGTGAGGCTAATGATGTCATCATTATTTACTCATAAATAGTACAGAGACTTCAGGTGACAAGCAGATGTGCTTAAATGGGAAGATCCAAAAGTTGTGCTGCTCCACCATTAGCTTCGCGGAAACGGTATTTCGCTGTCTGCCTCACCATTGACCTGCATTGAATGAGATAAAGTTGCTGTATTTGCACAGTAGATACAAACTAGTAATTAGTAGCCATTGTCTTCTGTCCCTGTCACAAACTCCATTTTCTGGCCACCGACTGCATCCCTCTCCTTGGCAACTGTCTGAGGCTGAACCTGACCATTTGCAACCTTGGTGTTCAATTTGACCCCGAGATGAGCTTCCGACCACTTATCCGCTCCATCACCAAAACGGCGTGCTTCCATCTCCGTAACATTGCTCAGCTCACCTGCTGCTGAAACTCTCATCCATGCCTTTGTTATCTATAGACGACTTTACTATTCTAATGCTTTCCTGGCTGGCCCTCCCATCTTCCATCCTACGTAAACTTGAGCTCATCTAAAACTCTGCTTCCCGTCTCCTAACTTGTACCAAGTGCTCTTCACCCATCAGCCCTGTGCTCGCTGACCCACATTAACTCCCGGTCTGACAACGCCTGATTTTAAAATTCTCATCTCCGATATCAAGTCCCTCCATGGCCTCAACCCTCCCCATCTCTGTAAACTCACCTCTGGGATCTCTGCGCTCCTCCAATCTGGCCTCTCGCGCATCCCTGATTTTAATCGCTCCACCATTGGTGGTCGTGCCTTCAGCTGCCTTGGCCCTAAGCTCTGGAATTCCCTGCTTAAATCTCTTCTTTTAAAAGCTACCTCTTTGACCCAGCTTTTGTCCTAATATCTCATGTGATTGGTGTCACCGTTTTTTGGTAATGCTCCTGTGAAGTGCCTTGGGGTGTTTTATTATGTTAAAGGCGCTATATAAATGCAAGTTGTTGTTGTAGCATAATTACCCTTTTAAATTTGAAAATTAACTATTACAAGTGTGGAGTCTCATTCTTTCCGGTTTTGAATTTATTTCTTGAGTTTCCTTTCTGTCCCTTTTCTCTCTCTCTCTCAATCCAGTCTTTCTTTCCCTCTCTTTATTTCTCTTTCTGTACTTGATTTAATATTGAATTCACCCCCTTTCTCGGTCCTGCTACTATTGGTTTCACAATGCTTAAACCTCTGGTCAAGGAGGTGCCCTGTTCATCCAGGTCCCAGATGCCCTGTTTCCCTCGCTGCATCGTTAGTTATCAGCTCGCACTTTCAGCAACTTTGTAGTACACAAAGGAAGACACAAAAACCATGCCAAAAATTGCTGGTCACAGGAATGTGGGAAGGGAGGACCTTGAGACAATCACTATCACTAGGGGGGGTAGTGCTGGACAGGCTAATGGGACTCAAGGTAGACAAGTCCCCTGGTCCTGATGAAATGCATCCCAGGATATTAAGAGATGGCGGAAGTTATAGCAGATGCATTTGTGAGAATTTACCAAAATTCTCTGGACTCTGGGGAGGTACCAGCGGATTGGAAAGCAGCTAATGTAATGCCTCTGTTTTTTTAAAAAAAAGGGGGCAGACAATAGGCAGGCAACTATAGGCCGGTTAGTTTAACATCTGTAGTGGGGAAAATGCTGAAGCTATCGTTAAGGAAAAAATAGCGGGACATCTGGATAGGAATAGTGCAATCAAGCAGACGCAACATGGATTCATGAAGGGGAAATCATGTTTAACTAATTTACTGGAATTCTTTGAGGATATAACGAGCATGGTGGATAGAGGTGTACCGATGGATGTGGTGTATTTAGATTTCCAAAAGGCATTCGATAAGGTGCCACACAAAAGGTTACTGCAGAAGATAAAGGTACGCGGAGTCAGTGGAAATGTATTAGCATGGATCGAGAATTGGCTGGCTAACAGAAAGCAGAGAGTCTGGATAAATGGGTCCTTTTCGGGTTGGAACTCGGTGGTTAGTGGTGTGCCACAGGGATCGGTGCTGGGACCGCAACTGTTTACAATATACATAGATAATCTGGAAGAGGGGACAGAGTGTAGTGTAACAAAATTTGCAGATGATACAAAGATTAGTGGGAAAGCGGGTTGTGTAGAGGACACAGAGAGGCTGCAAAGAGATTTAGATAGGTTAAGCGAATGGGCTAAGGTTTGGCAGATGGAATACAATGTCGGAAAGTGTGAGGTCATCCACCTTGGGAAAATAAAAACAGTAAAAGGGAATATTATTTGAATGGGGAGAAATTACAACATGCTGCGGTGCAGAGGGACCTGGGGGTCCTTGTGCATGAATCCCAAAAAGTTAGTTTGCAAGTGCAGCAGGTAATCAGGAAGGCGAATGGAATGTTGGCCTTCATTGCGAGAGGGATGGAGTACAAAAGCAGGGAGGTCCTGCTGCAACTGTACAGGGTATTGGTGAGGCCGCACCTGGAGTACTGCATGCAGTTTTGGTCACCTTACTTAAGGAAGGATATACTAGCCTTGGAGGGGGTACAGAGACGATTCACTAGGCTGATTCCGGAGATGAGGGGGTTACCTTATGATGATAGATTGAGTAGACTGGGTCTTTACTCGTTGGAGTTCAGAAGGATGAGGGGTGATCTTATAGAAACATTTAAAATAATGAAAGGGATAGACAAGATAGAGGCAGAGAGGTTGTTTCCACTGGTTGGGGAGACTAGAACTAGGGTGTACAGCCTCAAAATACGGGGGAGCCAATTTAAAACTGAGTTGAGAAGGAATTTCTTCTCCGAGAGTTGTGAATCTGTGGAATTCACTGCACAAGGAAGCAGTTGAGGCTAGCTCATTGAATGTATTCAAATCACAGATAGATATATTTTTAACCAATAAGGGAATTAAGGGTTATGGGGAGCAGATGGGTAAGTGGAGCTGAGTCCATGGCCAGATCAGCCATGATCTTGTTGAATGGCGGTGCAGGCTCGAGGGGCTAGATGGCCTACTCCTGTTCCTAATTCTTATGTTCTTATGTTCAAACATCTTTTGAGCTTATGGGTACAGGGGCAAGTCTAACTATTGGCAGATGCAGTTAAATGCCTTGCTGCAGAAAATGCCCTATTTTCAATAACTGCTTGGTCAGCACTGCAGGTTAATGTCTATAAATAAGGAATATTTGATGAATAGCAAAGCATAGAATTTGCTTGACAAAAAGGAAGACTTTGACAACTCGAGATAATAAGAAACATCATCTTCATGAGTGAAACAAATTCTGTTCTAAAATTCTTCTTTCTATGCAACATGTTTTCAATTTAATTTCAGGATTAAAAAAATCCAACTACTGTATAATGAGGATTATTACAAGTGCAAAGAGCGTTTCGTGTTCCCGAATAAGTAATTTGAGATGTCTGTCAATTGTTTTGCAGAAGAAGTGCTGCCATCTTAAATGCCTTCAGGGGTTGAAAAATTCAACATGTAGAACTAAAATGGAATGTACTATAACAGTCAGTTATGAAAATAAGATCAATTATTCTAGTTGTGTGACTTGATTTCAGGACAAAAAAGCAGCAATACTTAGATTTTGGCCATTCTACAGAATTCAAGTACACTTTGACTCTTAAGTACTATATTGCTTTTGGATTTTACAATGAACATGATGGGTCTGGACAGAGTAGATAGAAACTGTTCCCATTGGCAGAAGGGTCGCGAACCAGAGAACACAGATTTAAGGTGATTGCCAAAAGAACTAAAGGCGACATAAGAAACACTTTTTTTACACAGCGAGTGGTTAGGATCTGGAATGCAATGCCTGAAAGCATGGTGGAGGCAGACTCAATCACGGCTTTCAAAAGGGAGTTGGATCAGTAGCTGAATGGAAAAAAATTCAGGGCTATGGGGAAAGGGCGGGGGTGTGGACTAACTGAAGTGCTCTTGCAGAGTGCAGACACAGGCTCCACTGGCCGAATGGCCATCTTCCGTGCTGTAACCATTCTATGATTCTATAAGCTCAAAAACCTTATTGAAGCTGAATGCTTTATTTTAAAGTTGGTGGTTCATGATTTTCTCTTCCTTGCTGAGGAATGTATAAAATGGCAGCTGGGATGGTATAAATTTCTAGTTTGACTGTTGGAGGTGTAAGTAGCCGAGTAGAATCTCTCTCCCTCCTACTTGTATGAAAATATGCTTCGCATTCTTGCCAGCCACGCGTATTGAGTAAATGTTTATTTGTAAGTAACGTTTAGCTTTTGCTTTGTTTATTTTTGTTGCATCTAAGACTCCCTTTGGTTGAGAATTAGTATAGCTTGAGTGAAAGAATTAAGCTGCTTTCAAAAATATTGTAATCCTCAAGATCTGGACCTCACCGATCGAACATTTAACATTTTAAGGACATCCCATTATAGAGTAAAGCTATTAATGTTTGCCCAATGTTGAACTAAATTTCGTTTCAGAATACTGTAATGAGTTTTCACTTTTTTGTTTGTTTGTTTGAGGCAACATCTAATTAATTTCAAACCCTTGCAGCTCGTATCAGATTTGTTCTATTCATATTTTTTTTAATTCATTCTCTGGATATAGGCATTACTAGCAAGGCCAGCATTTATTGCCCATTCTTGGTTGCACTTTAGAAGGTGGTGGTGGGCTGCCTTGAACTATGGTGAAGGTATTCTCATTGTGCTGTTAGGTGGGAAATTCCAGGAATTTGATCCAGCGACGATGCACAGCAATATATGACCAAGTTGGGATGGTGTGTGACTTGGAAGGGAACTTGGAAATTATGGTGTTCTCATACATGTGTATTTGTTCTGTTTGTTGATGTTCCAATGCCTAACCTGTAATGAATTTAACTGGACAGCTATTGAGAACAGATAAAACTAGAGAGGTGCAAGAATTCTGGCACCCAATTGATCAGGAGCTATTTTGTTTGCTAATTCATACCACGGTCCTGATATAGCAGTAATACTGAGCAAGCCTTTGTCAACAATTTAATCAATGTTACTTGTTGCAAGCTAAGTTTAAAAAAATTTGTTCCTGGGATGTGTGCGTCGCTGGCAAGGCCGGCATTTATTGCCTACCCTTAATTGCCCTTGAGAAGGTGGTGGTGAGCCACCTTGAGCCTCTACAGTCTGTGTGGTGAAGGTACTCCCACAGTGCTGGGAGGGAATTCTAGAACGAGGAAGGAATGGCGATATATTTCCACATCAGGATGGTGTGTAACGTGGTGGGGAACCTGCAGATGATGGTGTTCCCATGAGGCTGCTGCCCTTGTCCTTCTAGCTGGTAAAGGTTTTGGAGAATCTGTTGAAGAAGCCTTGGCAAGTTGGTGCAGTGCATCTTGTAGATGGTACACTCTGCTGTCACAGTGCGCTGGTTGTGGAGGGAGTGAATGTTTAAGGTGGCAGATAGGGTGCCAATCAAGTGGGCTGCTTTGTCCTGGATGGTGTCGAGCTTTTTGAGTGTTGGAACTGCACTCATCCAGATAAGTGGAGAGTATTGCCTCACACTTCTGACTTGTGTCTTGTAGATGGTGGAAAGGCTTTGGGGAGTGAGGAAGTGACACTCTTCACAGAATACCCAGCCTCTGACCTTCTCTTGTAGCCACAGTATTTATGAACAGAGAGTCGGGATAAATGGTCCATTCTCTGGTTGGCAACCAGTAATTAGTGGGGTGTCGCAGTGATCATAATCTATATTAACGACTTGGAAGAAGGGACTGAGTGTAATGTATCCAAGTTTGCTGACAATACAAAGATGGGAGGGAAAGCAATGTGTGAGGAGGACACACAAAATCTGCAAAAGGACATAGACAGGCTAAGTGAGTGGGCAAAAATTTGGCAGATGGAGTATAAAGTTGGAAAGTGTGAGGTCATGCACTTGACAGAAAAAAAAATCAAAGAGCAAGTTATTACTTAAATAGAGAAAGATTGCAAAGTGCCGCAGTACAGCGAGACCTGGTGTTACTTGTGCATGAAACACAAAAGGATAGTATGCAGGTACAGCAAGTGATCAGGAAGGCCAATGGGAACCTATGCAGGGAGAGAGAGGGAAGTAAAATGGGAGCAGAAGCAAAAAATAGAATAAAAGTAAAAGTGGAGGGCAGAGAAACCCAAGGCAAAAATCAAAAAGGACCACATTACAGCAAAATTCTAAAGGGACAAAGTGTGTTAAAAAGACAAGCCTGAAAGCTCTGTACCTCAATACGAGGAGTATTCGTAATAAGGTGAACGAATTAACTGCGTAGGCAGCAATTAACGAATATGATATAATTGGGATTACGGAGACATGGCCCAGGGTGACCAAGGCTGGGAACTCAAAATCCAGGGGTATTCAACATTCAGGAAGGATAGACAGAAAGGAAAAGGAGGTGGGGTAGGGTTGCTGGTTAAAGAGGAAATTAATGCAATAGTAAGGAAGGACATTAGCTTGGATGATGTGGAATCTGTATGGGTAGAGCTGCGGAATACCAAAGGGCAGAAAACGCTAGTGAGAGTTGTGTACAGACCACCAAACAGTGGTAGTAAGGTTGGGACAGCATCAAACAAGAGATTAAAGATGCATGCAATAAAGGTACAGCAGTTATCATGGGTGACTTTAATCTACATATAGATTGGGCTAACCAAACTGGTAGCAATATGGTGGAGGAGGATTTCCTGGAGTGTATTACAGATGGTTTTCTAGACCAATATGTCGAGGTACGAACTAGAGGGCTGGCCATCCTAGACTGGGTGATGTGTAATGAGAGAGGACTAATTAGCAATCTTGTTGTGTGAGGCCCCTTGGGGAAGAGTGACCATAATATGGTAGAATTCTTTATTAAGATGGAGAGTGACACAGTTAATTCAGAGACTAGGGTCCTGAACTTAAGGAAAGGTAACTTCGATGGTATGAGACGTGAATTGGCCAGAATAGACTGGCAAATGATACTTAAAGGGTTGACGGTGGATAGGCAATGGCAAACATTTAAAGATCACATGGATGAACTTCAACAATTGTACATCCCTGTCTGGAGTAAAAACAAAACGGGGAAGGTGGCTCAACCGTGGCTAACCAGGGAAATTAGGGATAGTGTTAAATCCAAGGAAGAGGCATATAAATTGGCCAGAAAAAGCAGCAAATCTGAGGACTGGGAGAAATTCAGAATTCAGCAGAGGAGGACAAAGGGTTTAATTAAGAGGGGGAACATAGAGTATGAGAGGAAGCTTGCTGGGAACATAAAAACTGACTGCAAAAGCTTCTATAGATATGTGAAGAGAAAAGGATTAGTGAAGACAAACGGGGGTCCCTTGCAGTCAGAATCAGGTGAATTTATAATAGGGAACAAAAAAATGGCAGACCAATTGAACAAATACTTTGTGTCTTCCTTCGTGAAGACAGATCCAAATAACCTTCCGGAAATACTAGGGGACCGAGGGTCTAGCGAGAAGGAGGAACTGAAGGAAATCCTTATTAGTCAGGAAATTGTGTTGGGGAAATTGATGGGATTGAAGGCCAATAAATCTCCACGGCCTGAGTGTCTGATTCCCAGACTACTTAAGGAAGTGGCCCTAAAAATAGTGGATGCATTGGTGATCATTTTCCAACAGTCTATCGACTTTGGATCAGTTCCTATGGACTGGAGGGTAGCTAATGTAACACCACTTTTTAAAAAGAGGAGGGAGAGAGAAAAGGGGGAATTATAGATCGGTTAGCCTGACATCAGTAGTGGGGAAAATGTTGGAATCAATTATTAAAGATGAAATAGCAACGCATTTGGAAAGCAGTGACAGGATCGGTCCAAGTCAGCATGGATTTATGAAAGGGAAATCATGCTTGACAAATCTTCTGGAATTTTTTGAGGATGTAACTCGTAGAGCAGACAAGGGAGAACCAGTGGATGTGGTGTATTTGGACTTTCAGAAGGCTTTTGACAAGGTCCCACACAAGAGATTGGTGTGCAAAATTAAAGCACATGGTATTGGGGGTAATGTATTGATGTGGATAGAGAACTGGTTGGCAGACAGGAAGCAGAGAGTCGGGATAAACGGGTCCTTTTCAGAATGGCAGGCAGTGACTAGTGGAGTGCCGCAGGGCTCAGTGCTGGAACCCCAGCTATTTACAATATACATCAATGATTTAGATGAAGGAATTGAGTGTAATATCTCCAAGTTTGCAGATGATACTAAACTGGGTGACGGTGTGAGCTGTGAGACGGATGCTAAGAGGCTGCAGGGTGACTTGGACAGTTTAGGTGGGTGGGCAAATGCATGGCAGATGCAGTATAATGTGGATAAATGTGAGGTTATCCACTTTGGGGGCAAAAACACAAAGGCAGAATATTATCTGAATGGCGGCAGATTAGGAAAAGGGGAGGTGCAACGAGACCTGGGTGTCATGGTACATCAATCATTGAAAGTTGGCATGCATGTACAGCAGGCGGTGAAGAAGGTAAATGGCATGTTGGCCTTCATAGCTAGGGGATTTGAGTATAGAAGCAGGGAGGTCTTACTGCTGTTGTACAGGGCCTTGGTGAGGCCACACCTGGAATATTGTATTCAGTTTTGGTCTCCTAATCTGAGGAAGGATGTTGTTGCTATTGAGGGAGTGCAGTGAAGGTTCACATTAGACTGAGATATGAGGAGAGACTGGATCGACTGGATCGACTGGGCCTGTATTCACTGGAATTTAGAAGAATGAGAGGGGATCTCATAGAAACATGTAACATTCTGACGGGATTGGACAGGTTAGATGCAGGAAGAATGTTCCCGATGTTGGGGAAGTCCAGAACCAGGGGTCACAGTCTAAGGATAAGGAGAGGGGTAAGCCATTTAGGACTGAGATGAGGCGAAACTTCTTCACTCCAGAGTGTTGTTAACCTGTGGAATTCTCTACCGCAGAGAGTTGTTGATGCCAGTTCCTTAAATATATTCAAGAGGGAGTTAGATATGGCCCTTATGGCTAAAGGGATCAAGGGGTATGGAGAGAAAGCAGGAAAGGGGTACTGAGGTGAATGATCAGCCATGATATTGAATAGTGTTGCAGGCTCGAAAGGCCGAATGGACTACTCCTGCACCTATTTTCTATGTTGATGATATTTGGAGTGAATTGAATTGGCTGAAGACTGGATCTGTGATGAAGACCTCGGGAAGAGGCCGATATGTATCAGCTGCTCGGCACTTCTGGCTGAAGATGGTTGCAAACGCTTCAGCCTTGTCTTTTGCACTCGAGCTGTGGTCCGCCATTATCGAGGATGGGAATATTCGTGGAGCCTCCTCCTCCGGTACTTATTTAATTGTCCACCACCATTCACGACTGGATTAGGCAGGACTGTTGTGATTCATCAACAACTCCAATATTGTTCTATCATGTGACTATGCGGATGTTAAGCGGTGAACTAGATGGTTCGTGGCCATTTTTCATGTAGTGTTTCCTGTGTCCTGGCCAACATTAGTCCCTGAACCAACATCACTAAAACAGATGATGTCTTCATTTATTTCATTGCTGTTTGAGGAATTTTGCTCTGCGTAAACTGCCTGGAAATTTACCTGTCTCTCAAATATTTACAAGTTTCAGCATCTCTTGACTAACTCTCTGAGCAGTTTGTAGTTTTCACCCTGTTCCTGTGGACCAATGTGATGAATTTGCAAATAATTCTGAAGTTACAATAGGTGGGGCAAACAAAAAACAGTAACAGTTTCAAATTGATAGTTTAAAAAAAATATGATTTAAGCCATTAAATAAAACATTTGAAGATGAGGTTATTTTGTGTTACTTAGAGGGGACTGATATGTGGTGTGGATATTTGGGCAGTTTGATGATGAGCTTCGGCCTTCTTAGAACTTCGGGAGTCGAGGGTTATGGGGATCGGCAGGAAAGTGGAGTTGAGGCTAAGATCGGATCAGCCATGATATTGAATGGCGGAGCAGGCTTGTGGGGCCAAATGGCCTACTCCTGCTCTTATGTTCTATCTTCTGTTCAAGGTGCTGATGGTAGGAAAAACCTTTTTGATTCTGCAGTATGTGAACAATAGGCTCAACAAGAGCTGGAAATCTTCTGGGAAGTAAACTAGAGGAGGGCAAAAGTAGTCGGGGGGGGAAAATAAAAGAAAATTTTCAGCATGGGAAGGAAAGAATAAACAAGAGAATATTTGCACCTAAAGCCAAGACTGAACATTATTTATATGGAAAAAATGATGCAAGTGACTGAAAATGGGAGATTTTGGATAGGGAAGAACTAGCAAAGTTTCTGAGCAAATTCTGTAAAGTAATATGGAAGATATGTACTATCAATCATGTGATCTGTTATTTCATTTAATTTGCTAAAATACAGTGATGTTTTCAGGCTGCTTGGGACCATGATAAACCGCAAACATTGCACCAGGTCCCAAACTTAACCATGTGTAATGCCATGGGCGATCCCTAGTGTTCTGTAGAAATTTGTCCTGTGGTCTCCAGCATATGAAACTTGTAATAAAGCATTTTCTTTCTGTCCAGCTAATCTGCTTAACAAATTTATCCCATAGGTGGTTTTAATTAGTAAGCTGTTTAAAGGCTAACTAAGGAAACGGGAAACCCATTCTTGAAGTGTAGCAATTTTCAGAAAATTATCAGACCGCAATTATTTTAAATGTTATTTTTGATAGTACATCTGGAGTTTACATGAATTGGAGCATTACAGACTCTCGGGATTAGAAATTAGTCTCAGGCGGTATTGCATCGGCCGCCTGATGCACACCACCCAATATTCAGTCCCATTTCTGCCCATGGAATTA
Source organism: Pristiophorus japonicus (assembly GCF_044704955.1). Taxonomy (NCBI): domain Eukaryota; kingdom Metazoa; phylum Chordata; class Chondrichthyes; family Pristiophoridae; genus Pristiophorus; species Pristiophorus japonicus. Next base: position 33,000,601 of record NC_091988.1, read on the forward strand.
AATACTAGGCACTGCATATAACGGGCGGCTGATCAGATGACGCATGTTTTGCGCCATCGCTCGAGACAAATGTCTACCCCTGGGTCTTTGTTTTCTTGAGACCTAAAGCAGAGAATATTGAGTTATACTGGAAACACATTTTTCCCTGAAGCCTTGTATGCAGTCAGATTTCTGAAGCAAATTGAATTGATTAACATCACTCTGTGTCTGAATTTCTTCCTCAATTTACACAGCTAGTTACAGGAAAACACTGTAGGGATTAAAAATTTGCAAACGTTCTTTTTCTCGGCATAGTTATTAGCAGACTGTTTCTAATTATCCTCCCATCTTTTTACCCAGTATCTGAGTTGCCTCAGTTTTATGTATTGCTAAAGGGAATGTTAGTGGTTTTGTTTAGCCATGATAATTGGGAAAAGGCATGCTTCACTGTCTAGAAAGGGGAGGAAAAAAAACTTATGTCCTTTTCAGAGCTCCTGATTCATCCTGTTTGTTCAAAATGCCACATCAGGGAATAATTGGACTGCAGAAGTTGTGAATGAGTGGCCTTTTAGTGTGGCATTTTGACATACTTTTACTGACCTGTGTATACAGTATATGTCTCACTCAAAATAGCCAAAAGAAGAGCAGTGTTTCACTTGGGCAAGGCCATAGCAAGATTTTGAACCCATGCTGACTTTTAATAGAGGCAGTCAAAGCTTTAAGAACAAATTAGTGGCAGCGGAGAATGGCTTAGGAAGGCCATGCTTCAAACTGAGGATGTGAAACAAACCCATAATGACAGGAGATATTAAAGCCCACTTGGAGGTGCTGATTAATCTAACATGAGCCTGAGGTTTAAATTTATGTCTTATAAACCAGCTTAATGCTGAGGATGTTGGCAATTAGTTCATGAATGGATGTAAATTAACTTACTATATTATTTTTGTATGTTAATCCACTTTATCCTGGGATTTCCAAATTATTTCCTATTTATATTGATTTATTTTGTTTAATGACAAGTCTTTATTGAGAACTAAATACACACAATACCTTCCATATGTGTGAGACAGGCAGTTACAGAGCAGTCGACAGTAAGGGCTGTCCAAATCTGCTATCGAATACAAGAACATAAGGAATAAGCCATATAGCCCTTCGCGCCTGATTCTGCAAGATTATGGCTGATCGTAACTCCACTTTTCCACCGATCCCCGTATCTCTTGATTCCCTTAGAGTCCAAAAAGCTATCGATCTCGGCAACGACTGCCCTCTTGGGTAGAGAATTCCAAAGATTCACAACCCTGAGTGAAGAAATTTCTCCTCATCTCACCCTAAATGGCCGACCCCTTATCCTGAGACGATGTTCCCTAGTTCTAGACTCTCCAGCCATGGGAAACAGTCTCGCAGTATCTACCCTCTCGAGTCCTCTCAGAATCTTGCAATTTTCAATGAGATCACTTCTCATTCTTCCAAACTCCAGAGAGGCCTATTCTACTCAATCTTTTCTCATTGGACAATCCTCTCAACACAGGAATCAATCTAGTTGCACCCCATCTAAGGCAAGTATAACCTTTCCTCAGGTATGAAGATGAAAACCGTACATAGTACTCCAGATGTGGTCTCGCCAAAGTACAATTTTATTTATTTATTATTGGATATACGGCACAGAAACAGGCCATTTGGCCCAACCTGTCCATGCCGGCGTTTATGCTCCACTTGAGCCTCCTCGCATCTAAATTTATCCGCATAACCCTCAAATGCTTGTCTCTCCTTCCCTTAAATGCATCAATACTATTCGTTTCAACCACTCCATGATAGTGAGTTCCACATTCTCACCACACTATGGGTAAATCATTTTCTTCTGAATTCCCTATTGGGTTGCTTGGGGACTATCTTATATTGATGGCCTCTAGTTATACTCTTCCCCACAAGTGGAAACATTCTCTCTCTATCCACTCTAACAAAACCTTTCATATTTTTAAGACCTCTATTAGATCACCCACCCCTCCCCAGCCTTTTTTCAAGACAAAAGAGACACAGCCTGTTCATCCTTTCCTGATTTCCTTCCTCTTGTACTCCAACCCCCTTGCAATAAAGGTCAACATATAATTTGCCTTCATAATTGCTTGCTGTACCATCATCATAATTTTCTGGGCCAAATTGCGGTCGGTGATGTACCTCTGGAGTATGCCGCCAGCCTGTGAAAAGAATATGTACCCACCTGATGGCGGCCCTCCTGCGAAAACTTGTGCATTGGCACCATGAGTAGGAGGGCAGCGTAATGGCCCACTGATCTAGGGACGCAGCCTGTGCGGAAGTGTACCTGGGATCGTGTGAGCCTGCTCCTCCAATCAGAAAACAGATGTCTTTCGTTCATTTAAATTACTGCAACACTTCATTACTATAATACATACTACAATACTTCATTGAAAATACATACAGATTTAGCTTTTATCATGGGAGTCCAATTCATTACTCATATTTCCCACTTCTAAAATACTGTACACGGTGCAGAAAGTTATGAAATATTTTTTTGAAAGTTATGAAATATTTTTTTAAAACCTGCAGCTTTAACATACACGAGGATTGCTTCTCATTAAAGCTTTTAAGTCATTTAAATTTTTTTTAAAGCATTTTTTTCATCTGAGGTATCCCCTTACGCTGTGGAAACAGGCTCTGTGCCTGATTCCACCAGCTGTAAAATTTCCACACGTAATTTCTGGGCAGTTGTTGGGCAAATAGCCCAACTCTGCGCCAGCAATTTGATTTTCGGAGGCGGAGCGGATGGCCTGTTAACGAGTATGTTGTCAGATGGTGAGTTCGGGAATTAGCGCATGTGGAAATCCCAAACTTGCGGTGGATTTCAAAGGAGAATACTGCGTCATATCCACCGCAAAATCCGGGCCTCTGTGTTTTGTGTACAAGGACACCCAAATCCCTCTGAACTTAATAGTTTAACAGGTATTCTGTTTTTCTATTCTTTCTACCAAAGTGAATAACCTCACATTATACTCCATCTATCACCTTCTTGCCCACTCACTTAACCTGTCTATATCCCTTTGTCGACTCTGTGTCCTTCTCACAGTTTATTTTCCCACCTAGCCTTGTATTGTCAGCAAACTTGGATACATTACACTCGGTTCTTACATCTAAGTCGTTCAAATAAATTTTAAATCACTGAAGCCCCAGCACTGATCCTTGCGGCACCCCACTAGTAACAGCCTGACAACCTGAAAATGACCCGTTTTTCCTACTCTGTTTTCTGTCCTTTACCCAATCCTTTATGCCAATATATTTCCCACAATGCCATGCACCCATATCTTGTGTAAAAACTTTTCATTTGGCATCTTATCAAATACCTTTATAAAATCCAAATATACTATATCCACTGGTTCCCCTTTATCTACCCTGCTGGTTGTATTCTCAAAAAACTAATAGATTTGCCAAATACAATTTCCCTTTCATAAAACCATGTTGTCTCTGCCTAATCATATTATGATTTTCTAAGTGCCCTGCTACCACTTCCTAAATAATGGTTTTGAGCATTTTCCTGATGAATGATATGCTAACTGGCTTGTAGTTCCCTGTTTTCTCTCTCCCTCATTTCTTGATTAGCAGTGTTACATTTGTTACCTTCCAATCCACTGGGATCATTCCAAAATCTAGGGAATTTTGGAGGATCACAACTAATGAATCCACTATCTCTGTAGGCACTTATTTTAGAATCCTAAGATGTAGCCATCAGGTCCAAAGAATTTGTCAACTTTTAGTCCCATTAATTTATCCAGTACTTTTTCTTCACCAATAGTAATTACTTTAAGTTCTTCACTCTTGTTAGACCCTTGGTTGCCCACTATTTCTGGAATGTATTTTGTGTCTTCTGCTGTGAAGACAGATACAAAATATTTGTTTAACATCTCTGCCATTTTCTTATTATAATTTCTCCTGTCTCAGCCTCTAAGGGACCCATGTTTACTTTTGCTACTCTCTTCCTTTATACATACCTGGAAAAACTCTTGGAATCTGTTTCTATATTTCTTGATAGTTTACTCTCTCAATTTTCTTTTTTTTATCAATTTTTTTGGTCATCCTTTACTGGTTTCTAAAACTGTCCCACTCCTCGTTCTTACGACTGTTCCTGACAACATTATAAGCCTCTTCTTTTAATTTAATACTATCCTTAATTTCTTTAGTTAGCCACGGATGGATCACTTTTCCCATGGAGTTTTTATATCTCAATGAAATGTATATTTGTTGAGAATTTTGAAATATTTCTTTACATTATTGCCGTTGTTTATCTATCATCATACCTTTTAATCTAATTTCCCAATCTACCTTGGCCAACTCACCTCTCATACCTATGCAATTGGCTTTTCTTTAATAATCAACGTTTTATTTCCGGCCCAGCAATGTTGGCTTCATATTTCATTCTACCTATTTGCACTTTTTAGACCTTTTTTTGAAAGATTGTTTTTGATAAAGTATCTTGATAAAGTGCTTTACTGGATACTAGATTTTTAAATAGTGATTCATGATAATTCAATTTTCAGGGGGAGTGCATATTGGTGGGCAGTGTCCGAAGGAGTTGCTGTGGAGCCTGTGCCATTTTTTTGTGGTTGAGCCTAATTTTCCAAACTGCCAACTCCCTACTGGCAACTCGCCAATTTTCAGTGGGGGGGGTGGTGGGAGGTGTGGTGCTGGGGAAGAGGTGCGAGGGGGCACATCGGTGGGGCAGCTGAACTTGATGCAGCAATGCCTTAAAGGGAAGGGGTGGCACCAGTTTAGAGCAGCAGGCAGAATTTTCGCAACATCTGCAGCTGCAAAGACATTGCGGCCGTGATTTTCGCCACCCATGGCGAGTCCAGTGCAGCCAGAGTAGACAGCAGCTTCAAACCCCGCTCCCTTCTTCAAACCGCCTCCTCCAAGTGATTTCGCCCTGATCGGGCTTGTTAAGCACGCCCTGTGAGGTTCCCGGCCAATTAAAAGGAAGCAGCTCTGATGTTATCACCTGATGACACATCATCAGCCGGTTTCCTTAATGGGGCCATGTACACATTCATTTTGACAGTTGCGCTGTCAGTGTTCTACAGTGAATGTGAGACGTTATGGAGAATGTGAGCACGGAGATGTTGGTGTGGTCAGTTCAGGCAGTTGAAGGCTGTATTTACTAATCAGGACAGGGTTGAAATTTTTATCATAAATAAATAGTTAGGGACGGCAAGGCTGGGAGTGAAAATGAAACCTTTCTCCTTGTATTTTTTTTTTAAGTGTCTGGATGTAAATAGCCGGTCAAGCAACTAACGGCAGCAGGGCAAGGAGAGTTGCTTGCAGGCGGGAAAAGTCAGGACTGGGAAGGGGGAGAAAATATAATTTATAAAAATAATTTTACATTAAATTTAAGAGCTGAATTGTTTTTCAAAAAGTGCAACTGTTTTTAAGAAACCACAGGAGGATCAGCAGACTCTCTGGTGATGGTACAGATGGCCATCTCAGATAAATCTGAAAATTAAGCTTGGAAATTCAACCAGATCGCCATCTACTGGTACTGCAAGGAAAAGTAATGGCTAAGTGTAACATCTTTATTTGGGAATTCACATAGAAAATGTTTACATAGCAGTTTTCATTAGAGTTTGTGACCCAAAGAATTTTTAGGTATTATAGATTTTCTTTTTAGGGAGGCGGGGGATAAGTAATCAACAAGGTACAGAATCCCGAGAGTCCAACATAGTGGTATATTGACCAGAAATTTCAAATTGTGCTATTCAAGCGTGAACGAGGCTAAGTGCTCTGAGAAATGTTGAACATGCATTAAAACAGTGATCTTTTGATATGCCTTAGTTTATTTAAATTAATTTCCTTTTGCTATTTCTCTTTTCTTCTATTGTATTTTCTATATTTTTTCCTGTCTGTTTTGTCCTCCTCACAATCGCTCTGATCCCTGACTGTTTGGGAGCCTGAACACATCAAAAGATCACGTCGGCAAAGGTCCAGCCTTGAATTGTGGCTGGCCATCGACTTCCCTGCAGTCCTTGTGCCGTAACTGTTTGACTGCATTTCATTGGTGTTTGTCTATTTAACCTGTCTCATTTAGGTTATCCAGAGCAAGCAAGAAGCACTTAATGCCAAATCCTGTTCTTACTTCATGCCCTCTTTCCTCCCACCTCAAACAAAACATTAAAAATCTTTCTGCCATAAATAATGCACAAATACTCTGTTATAAATGCTACTGAATGTCTGCCCACAAAATAGTTTCCTTTTCTACTCATAGAGGCAGCATTCATTATTAATTTGATTTATTTTGTTGTAGCCCATTGCAGTAGAACAGCAAGTTGAAACAACATATTTGAAAGTGGGATACATTTTTATGATATTTGTGACGAAATCAAACAAGTTGAAGCCTGAGTTCAGTTTTTGAATTCATTCTAATAATATGGTGCCCCAATAGTTAAAGTTGATTTTTGTCCCAAATTCACATGTCCAAATCCATCTGTTGACAGTATAGTAAAATGTTAGCGTGACGTTGACGTCACTATACATCCCTCAAGGATGCACTACTGTTAAGTAGAAAAAGCTATAAATGTTGAGTCACAAAATTTACTCACCCAGCCATTGCTTTAGTACTGGGATGTCATGAGAAAATCAATCTATTTTGTTTTTGAGCACCTGAAGAGAAATATAGCAAATAAAATACCTTGGATGCTGGAAATCTGAAATAAAAACAGAAAATGCTGGAAATACTCAGGAGGTCAGGCAGCATCTGTGGAAAGAGAAACAGAGTTAACGTTTCAGGTCGATGACCTTGCGTCAGAGAGATATAGCAGTTGTTTATTTTATGCTATTAATGTTCCTGAACAATTCAGAAATCCATAGCAATCTTACGAGAACAGTCATGAAAGAACACACGGTCTTTCCTAAGCAACAACAACTATTTTGTTACAGAACGAGTTATAAAATTTACAAAATCAAAATACTGCAGATGCTGGAAATCTGAAATCAAAACAGAAAATGCTGGAAATACTCAGCAGGTCAGACAGCATCTGTGAAGAGAGAAACAGAGTTAATGTTTCAGTTCGATGACCTTTCATCAAAGTTTTCTATACTCTATTATTTTCTATATTCATTCTCGGGCTGTGGGTGTCGCTGGCAAGGTCGGCATTTATTACCCATCTCTAGTTGCCCTTGAGAAAGTAGTAAGCCGCCTTCTTGAACTGCTGCAGTCCATTTGGTGAAGATACTCCCACAGTGCTGTTAGGTAGAGAGTTACAGAATTTTGACCCAGTGATAATGAAGGAACAGCGATATATGTCTGGATGGTGTGTGACTTGAAGGGGAACTTGCAGGTGATGGGGTTCCCATGCACCTGCTGCCCTTGTCCTTCGAAGTGGTGGAGGTTATGGGTTTGGGAGGTGCTGCTGAAGAAGCCTTGGCGATTTGTTGCAATGCATCCTGTCGATGATGCACACTGCAGCCATGGTATGCCAGTGAGGAACGAATGGATGTTTAAGGTAGTAAATGGGATGCTGATCAAGCAGACTGCTTTGTCCTCGATGGTGTAGAGCTTCTTGAGTGTTGTTGCAGCTTCACTCATCCAGGCAAGTGGAGAGTATTCCATCACACTCCTGACTTGTGCTTGTAGATGGTGGTGAGGCTTTGGGGAGTCAGTTGGTGAGCCACTCACCGCAGAATACCACGTTTCTGACTTGCTCTAGTAGGCATTGCATTTATTTGGCCGGACCAATTGAGTTCTGAGTGAATGGTGACCTACAGGATGTTGATGGGTGATTCGGCGATGGTAATGCTGTTGAATGTCAAGGGGAGGTAGTTAGACTCTCTCTTGTTGGAGATGGTCATTGCCTGGCACTTGTGTGGCGCAAATGTTACTTGCGACTTATCAGCCCAAGCCTGGATGTTGTCCATGTCTTGCTGCTTGCAGGCACAGATTTCTTCATTGTCTGGGGAATGCAGCTGATCACTGTAATCATCAGCCCCGCTTCTGACCTTCTGAAGGGAAGATCATTGACAAAGGAGCTGAAGATAGTTGGGCATTGAATGCTGAGGAACTCTCAGGAATTCCTGCAGTGATATCCTGGGGCTGAGATTATTGGCCTCCAATAACCACAACCACGTTCCTTTGTGCCAAGTATGACTCCAGCCACTCAGTGTTCTACCTGATTTCCATTGTTTGGCGGCCCACTCTGTCAAATGCTGCCAGTCACTCAGCTCACCTCAAAAAGTGCTACAGTTACTTTTTGGCCAGTCCACAGTGGCTCTTCAGGTCTTTTCTATATTGGATATTTAAGGAGCTTAATTTGTTTAAATTAGCAAAACAAGTGACTCCTTTGGTTCATTTGTTTAAGCTGCACATTGAATTCCCCCATTGCATGGAATTAAAAATCCTCTCTTTCTACACCATCACATTTGCCATATGTATCAGCATATACTCTCTGCTCTACCAACTTTAAAAGAACTTACATTAATATAGTCCTTTCACCACCCAAGGATGTCCCAAAGTGCTTCACAGCCATTGAAGTACCTTTGATGTGTGGTCACTGTTGGAATTTTGGTTTACTTTTATATGCACTCTTAATTATTTGGATGCAGAACAAATTGCAGAATAAGGGTTGAGGTTTCTTTTTGGCCAATCTGCTCTCCACTCCTAGGTATGCTGTCTTTTGGAAATATATTGCACAGGCAGTCAGGCAGTGAAAGGCTGTAGGAAGGTTACAAAAGGCTACTGGGTTTGAGGTCCTGCCCAGGAATGCAGGACAGGATGCACAGAAGTTCTTCTGTTTTAAAATGACCCACTGCAGTGGGCAATAGCGTTGCTTGTTCACTCTTGTGTCATTGCGCAAATGCAAGTTGTATCAATTTGAACTAAGTGATTCTGTACGTTTCTCCTTAATTTAGACTGAGCTTTGTGTCACCTAATTTAACTTGGTCCACTTTAGGAGAGATTGAGGAAATACATCTGCAAAAGGCAAAAATATCCGGTCCAAATCGGAGGGGGTTTTATTGTTACATCCCAGGGATTTACTACCTTGTCAGTAGATATAGGACCATGTGATTAAATTCCGTTAAAAGTAAGACACTCTGACAGCTTGCAGGAGCGACTGATTCCACTTAATCTGAGAAGGTATTTATGTCGGACCCAAATTTCTACTTCAATTTTTACTTCAGAAGCATGTTGAGACAATACAGTGGAGACAAGAGTTCTGACGAAAGGCCATTGACCTGAAGTGTTAACTCTGTTTCTCGCTCCACAGATGCTGAGTGTTTCCAGCATTTTCTGTTTTGGTTTCAGATTTCCAGCATCCACAGTATTTTGCTATTGTAGAGGGAGACAATATTCTTTGTTTACATTGAGTCATTTTTAAATAAGATTTGTTTATACAGTTGATCCGGGTGAGTGAAATTCTAATTATTTGCCATTGAGTGGAAGATACCAAAAACTGTGTAAAATCATATTAACCTGATAATGTAAACCATTTGGTTTTCGGGTTTTCAATCCAAAAAATAGTTTAAGCCACTCATATCAGGTTGTGGAATTCAATTGCTAAAAGACTGATAATTGTAGAAAACCACCCAATAAAAACAGAATTTTATTTGCGTAGTCTAAATAAAAGTTCCATTTACCCATCACTACATCATTTTGATGAATACAAAATTCACCATCAATACTTGAGAGTACAAATTAAAACGAAAAAAAAACTTCAAATACTGAAAATTTGAAACAAAACCAAAATGCTGATCTGTAATGAAAAAAGGCATGTGACTGTTTTGGCTATTCTGATGAATATCCTATACCTCAAATATTAACACATCTTTTCTCTTCAGAGATGCTAGTGAATCCTCTGAGGATTTCCAGCACTGTGTCCTCTCTCCCTTGTGCCATGGGTTAGAAATGCATGGACATTTTGAACAGCTAATCTAAGGGTCTTGTAAACTAAAAGTTCCAAACTAACCACCTGACTTAATACATACAAGTGGGACAAATGGCTTTTTTTGATGAAGCTAGGATATCAGAGAGGTATGTCCCTGCCAAAATTGCACTCATCTTCCTCAACTTTCCAAACTTGGGAGGGGTAAAGTTGGTCTGGGTTTGTATTTCTGAAAGTTATCTGATGACCCATTTGGGGATATGCAGAAATATACATGTTTATGCTCAGTTGTGGCTCCCATAATGAAAGACTTGCAGTTATATAGTGACTTTCATGACTTCAGGACATCCCAAATTGTTTTACAGCCAATAAAATGTAGTCACTATTGTAATGTAGAAAACACGGCAGCGGATTTACACACAGCAAAGTCTCACAAACGGCAATGAGATAATGACCAGATAATGACCAAATAATGGGCCCAAGTTTCGGGCCGCGCCTAGAACGGCGCAGCCCCGACCTGGACGCCCATTTTTCGCGCCTCAAAGTGCGCCTAAAAACAACTTACAGATTCTCCGGCTCCCTGCTGGTCCTCTGGAGTCGGGCGCAGCGCAGCACAAGCTGTAGGGGGCGGAGCCAGGTCCCTGCGCTGAAAACAGTGCCGGGACCTCTGCACAGGCGCGCTACAGTGGGCGCGCATGTGCAGTAGCTCCAGGCGCCCAAAACTGTGTGGGAGGGGCCTGAAACACGCAGCCCCTAGCCTTGACCGAATGGCCTCACTGGGGCTGCGTGCATAAGGCTGCCTCCCACGCCCAGCTCCTGCTTTCTCCCGACCCGACACCAACCCGACTCCCGCTCCCCACCCCCGGACCGGACCCGACCCCCCGGACTGGACCCGACCCGCGCTTTCCCCCCCCCTCCCCGCCCAACCCCCCACCCGACCTGACCTCCCCCCCTCCCCCCGGACCCGAACCAAACCGACCTCCCTCCCACCACCCCCCCGACCCGACCTGCGCACCCGACCCCCGACCCCCGACCCCCCACCCCACCCGGACCCGACCCGACCCGACCCAACCTGACCTCCCGACCCCCGCCCCCGACACGAACCGAACCGACCTCCCTCCGCCGACCCGACCTCGGACCCGACCCAACCCAATGCCACCAACCTGTAAATCTGGTGCTGGGGACGGGCCCTGCCCGAAGTCTTGGGGCCGGCCGGGCCCGGCCCGTTCAGCCTCCCCACCCCGCCCCTTCTCCTTTCCTCCCCCCCATCTCTTTTCCCCCCATCTCTTTTTCCCCCTTCTCCTTCCCCCTTCTCCTTCCCCCCCTTCTCGTTTCCCCCCCTTCTCCCCCTCCCTCCCCTCTCTCCTTCCCCCCCTCTCCCCTTCTCCTTCCCCCCCTCTCCCTTCTCCTTCCTCCCCTCTCCCCTTCTCCTTCCTCCCCTCTCCCCTTCTCCTTCCCCCCTCTCCCCTTCTCCATCCCCCCCTCCCTCTCCTTCCCCCCTCTCCCCTTCTCCTTACCCCTCCTTCTACTTACCCCTCCTCCTCCTTACCCCTCCTTCTCCACCCCCTTCCCCTCTCCCCACCCCCTTCCCCTCTCCCCACCCCCTTCCCCTCTCCCCCACCCCCTTCCCCTCTCCCACCCCCTTCCCACCCTTCCCCTCTCCCCACCCCCTTCCCCTCTCCCCACCCCCTTCCCCCCTCCCCACCCCCTTCCCCTCTCCCCACCCCCTTCCCCTCTCCCCACCCCTTCCCCTCTCCCCACCCCCTTCCCCTCTCCCCACCCCCTTCCCCTCTCCCCACCCCCTTCCCCTCTCCCCACCCCCTTCCCCTCTCCCCACCCCCTTCCCTCTCCCCCACCCCTTCCCCCTCTCCCCACCCCCTTCCCCTCTCCCCACCCCCTTCCCCTCTCCCCACCCCCTTCCCCTCTCCCCACCCCCTCCCCCCCCCCTCTCCCCACCCCCTTCCCCTCTCCCCCACCCCCCCCTTCCCCTCTCCCCACCCCCTTCCCCTCTCCCCACCCCCTTCCCCCTCTCCCCACCCCCTTCCCCTCTCCCCACCCCCTTCCCCTCTCCCACCCCCTCCCCCTCCCACCCCCCTCTCCCCACCCCCTTCCCCTCTCCCACACCCCCCCTTCCCCTCTCCCCTCCCACCCTTCCCCTCCCCCCTCCCCCTTCCCCTCTCCCCACCCCCTTCCCCTCTCCCCACCCCCTTCCCCTCCTCCCCACCCCCTTCCCCTCTCCCCACCCCTTCCCCTCTCCCCACCCCCTTCCCCTCTCCCACCCCCTTCCCCTCTCCCACCCCTTCCCCTCTCCCCCACCCCCTTCCCCTCTCCCCACCCCCTTCCCCTCTCCCCACCCCCTTCCCCTCTCCCCACCCCCTTCCCCTCTCCCCACCCCCTTCCCCTCTCCCCACCCCCTTCCCCCTCTCCCCACCCCCTTCCCCTCTCCCCACCCCCTTCCCCTCTCCCCACCCCCTTCCCTCTCCCCACCCCCTTCCCCTCTCCCCCACCCCCTTCCCCTCTCCCCACCCCCTTCCCTCTCCCACCCCCACCCCCTCCTCTCCCCACCCCCACCCCCTCCTCCTCTCCCCACCCCCTCCTCCTCTCCCCACCCCTCCTCCTCCTCTCCCCACCCCCTCCTCCTCCTCTCCCCACCCCCTCCTCCTCCTCTCCCCACCCCCTCCTCCTCCTCTCCCACCCCCTCCTCCTCCTCTCCCCACCCCTCCTCCTCCCCCCTCACCCCTTCTCCTCCCCCTCACCCCTTCTCCTCCCCCCTCACCCCTTCTCCTCCCCCCTCACCCCTTCTCCTCCCCCCTCACCCCTTCTCCTCCCCCCTCACCCCTTCTCCTCCCCCCTCACCCCTTCTCCTCCCCCCTCACCCTTCTCCTCCCCCCTCACCCCTTCTCCTC